>NC_141537.1:117566641-117776641 GCF_021556685.1 Rattus norvegicus
TAAGTGTTTATGGATGTTGAAGACTATTGAAAGGTTGAATAAGAAGCAGCTGAACGGGTGCATGCCTTTAAACCCAGCACTTGGGAAGCAGATGCAGAGAGGTAGGTCTCTGTGAGTTCAAGGCCAGCCTAGTCTATGAGCTAGTTCCAGGGCAGCCAAGGCTACACAGTAAAACCATACCTTGAAAATAAAAAAAAAAAAAAATAAAACCAAAACTAAACAACAACAACAACAACAAAAAAAGGAGCTGAGAAGTTTCTGTTTCTACCGAGGGCAGAAAGAAACATGGAGGCTACTTAAGATCAGAATGAGAGCTCTCTCCATGAAAACAAAGGAGGAGTGGGACAAACCGATTCCAAAGGAAGTAGCAGGCCTTTGTGGGACCTAGAGGAACAAGAGGTTAGCAGAAGCTTTTATCTTTATGCTGGTACGGTCAGTGCATGTTTAAGTGACTGTAGAAGGCTCTAGTTGAGAAAGAAATAAAGGATAGTCTAGGTCTTGGGAGGGGAGAATAGACTGTTACTGTTACTACTACTACTACTACTACTACTACTACTACTACTACCACCACCACCACCACCACCACCACCACCACCACCACCACCACCACCATCATCATCAACATCATTCAGGGTCTCACCATGGCTCCCACCGTCCAGGCTGGCTTGCCCTCATAGAGATCCACCAGTCCACGCTAGGATTAAAGATCTGTACCACGATGCTTGGCCCAATTGTTATTTTTGAATAAGATGTTCCTGTGATCTAAAGTCCAAATGCCTGGGATTCATCCTGATAACCAATGATGGCATGATGAGCACGTAATCAGAAGAGGAAGAGCATATAGAGGGAGATCATCTCCTACAGAACCATATGAGCTCCAACCTGTGGCAGTATTGTTACTACACAGCTGCCAAACCACCTTATCAAACTCCCAACTTCCTGGTTACCTTTTGGTTTCTCCTAATTATTTGCGTGGGGTCATTTCCATACACATGGTTTTTTTTTTTTTTTTTTTTTTTTTTTGAGACAGGGTCTTACTATATGTAGTCCAAGCTGGCCTTGAACTTGAAGTTCACCTACTTCATCTTGTCAGGTGCTGGAAGACACATACTATATAGGGTTAGATCTATAGTACCAAAGAAAGAAAAAAAAAATTATAGCCTGGTGTGATGGTTTACACAGTTACCTTAGCATTGTGGAGTCAGAAGATCAGAGTCTGAAGCTATTCTTTGCTAGAAAAAGAGACACTGTCTCAAACAAACAATACTAACACTCAACTTCATGAGCCTTTTATGTAGAACTTGTTTTATGTGCCATATTTTACTTCATACTATGAATATTTCTCTCTTCATATTTGACAGTCTTTCTTTACACATACTACAAACTCATCATTTGGAAGGGGCCCAGGCAAGATAAAAGCTGGAAGAGTGGCTCATTTTAAAATGAACCAATGTGCAGAGATTGAAAAACCAAGTCCCAGATATCCCCTAATTAAAATGATCTTATCTTCCACATTTCCATTTTTATGAGAGGATGCACAGACTTCAGCAGAAAACAAATACGGAACCATCCTATCAGGCTTTCCTTTTCTGACCACAGACACAAACACTCCACTGGTTACCCTCTACCTAGTACAAAACACTTCCAAACACACTTTTGATGTGCTTGTCAAAAACACAGGAAATGCAACTGTCCTCTAATTATAAGTTGACAAAGCTAGGTCTGAGGTATTGGCCTGTAATTCCAGCTACTCAGAAAGCTGAGACAGAGGATTGAAAGTCAAGGCCTAACTGAACTATAGTACTATAGTTACATCAAGATCAGAGTGAGTAACTTAATGAGTTCTGTGTTTAAAATAATTTTAAGTATAAATAGGACTGGAAATACAGTTTAGTGACAGATCCATTTCCTGTCATGTGAGAAGCCCTGTAGTAGTAAAACACACACACACACACACACACACACACACACACACACACACACACACACACAAAACAACACAACACACACCAACTTTTAAAAACTTACTAACACCAGGGAAGATGAGATAGAAGGGTTGCCAATTTCAGGTTACCTTGATATAAACAGCAATACCCTGACTGCTCCCTTAAAAATCAAATCAAAGTAAAACCACAACACCCCCAAATAACAAAAGAATTACTAATGGATGAGAATGTCAAGAAACTGAGAAAAATCACTTAAGTGATTCCTAAGAGTAAAATACAACAAAAAACAAAGATGAATTATAAAGGCAGCTTTTAAATTAAAGACTCCCAGCTTAGAAAGATGGTGTAAATGAAACATAACTTCTTTGCTGATGTTACAGTGCACCCCACAGTGACAGACTGATACAGTCCATCTGGGAAGGAAGAATCACAAACACGAGTTTAAGGCAGGTTCCTGGACCAGAGTCAAGAACACAAAACATACAGAATTAAAAAGCATTTGACAAGCATTGAGAAAGCACATCCTTCTGGTCCATAGTTCTCAGTAACATATCACTTGAAAGCATTTCTACAAGGCTCCCCCAGCACCCCTTCCAATTCTGCTTTGTCAGGTCTAAGCCAACACTGTCATTTTTGCTTGTTAATTTGCCATAGATCATTCTTATAGAGGGACTGTAGAATAGACTACAGGCCATTCCCTTAATATAGTGGTAAAACTCTGTGTGGAATAGAAAATCTAGAGTAAAATTTCTACAACAGCAGTTCCCAAATTGGCATTCTTCAAACTAACATCTAAGGAAATCTTTGAAACAAACAACAACCCACAGCTGAGTGCTGGGGAGATACTCAGTGGGTAAAGTACTTGCTGTGTAAGCACGGAGAGCCTGAATCCTTCTCTACCACCTATGTGAAAAAGCCAGATACAGCGGTATGTACCTATAATCCCAAGGCTGGGCATGGATATAGGAGAAAAGGATCCCTGGGCGGGCTGGCAAGCCAGTCTTGAGATATCAAGGAGCTCTGGATTCAGTGAAAAATGTTTTAAAAAATAAGGCAGAGGGTTGGGGATTTAGCTCAGCGGTAGAGCACTTGCCTAGCAAGTGCAAGGCCCTGGGTTCGGTCCCCAGCTCCGAAAAAAAGAAAAAAGAAAAAAAAATAAGGCAGAGAACAATAGAGACAGATATCTAATGTTGACCTCTGGCCTCTGTATGTGCACATATGTGCTTGTATAATAAGCCTATAAGTGCACACACCATCATGGGAATTCACAGCTAAGAAGCCTTATCCAACTTACTAAATATTTCCTAATTTTATTAATTTAGTCATTTCTTTTATAATATCTATTAATTTATTATTGCTATGATATGAATGTAGTTCATCCAAAATTCAGGAGCTGCTTACCACATAATAGCAGTAAGAAAGAGCATCCTTTTGAGGAAGGGATGAGGCTTAGGATTAAAAGCTTTCCAACAGTATCTGGCTCTCTCATGCTTTTGCCTTATACCTGGTGACAGCAGAGAAGATGAAATATGCCATTCTGTAAGCAAAACAGCCTCACCAGAAAAGCAAGCCGGTCACTGCCTTGATCCTAACATACAGAGCTACAAGGAAATAAAACTTCTGTTCTTTGTAAATATCCAGTCAAAGATATTTATTATAGCTGCACAATCAGACATCTATTTCTTTATTCATTCTTTCTTTGTCATCCATTCAGCTGTTTGTTTATTCATTCATCTTTATTTAAGGTTGGGTTCCACTATACATATAGTCCTGGCTGTCCTGGAACTCACTTTGTAGACCAGACCACTCACAGAGATCCATTTGTCTCAGCCTCTAGAGTGTGGTTTAAGGTGTGCACTACCACAACTGGCTATTTTATTTTTAACTTAATGCCTATTAACTGTTACAGACTTTTATAAACAATAGCCCAAAGATACTGTGACATTATCCTACTAATTATATACAAAAATAGGCTCCATAATGCACTTAAAACCACTTCCAAAGGTAGAACCAAAAGACTTACTAATATTTAATCTTAAGATTGTACCTAGCCGGGGTTGGGGATTTAGCTCAGTGGTAGAACGCTTGCCTAGCAAGCACAAGGCCCTGGGTTCGGTCCCCAGCTCCGAAAAAAAGAAAAGAAAAAAAAAAAAAAAGATTGTATCTAGCCTTCAAATTTTCTCTAGTTGAAGGCAGTCAATCATCTTTCCAGAAAAACATCAAAAGGGGTCAGCAGAGGGACTCTGACTTCTTCAGCTTAGATTCAAAATGAAATATACTCTTCTGTAAAATGATGTTTTAATGAAGACTAATTTTTTTAAAAAGGCAATTGTTACATGTAAATTATTTTCTCGGGGTTGGGGATTTAGCTCAGTGGTAGAGCGATTCCCTAGCAAGCGCAAGGCCCTGGGTTCGGTCCCCAGCTCCGAAAAAAAGAAAAAAGAAAAAGAAAAAAAAATTATTTTCTCACCAAATCTCTACTGTTGTCAACTGATAACAAAAGCAAAATTGTCTCAAATGACACAATGGAAGTTTGAATACATCTCTGCTATGGATCTTCCTCACTCTAGAAGTCTGAATAATTTCTGTCAAGGATCTCCCTGTAATCATCTCCATTTGACACCTGACCACACACTTGAGAAAATAGGACTCAAATTATTTGTATTAAAAAGTTTTCTTATACCAGTGATGGCTTCCTGAGAGTGAGTTTCTAGCATGCATCTGTGTAACCACCTCCTGGGCCTCAGTAGAAGATTTTCTGACTGACATTTCTCAGATGTTACCAGTATTCTAAATCTCCCTCCTTAGGTAGAAGGGCATCTGTGCCTTTCAAGGGTCATCATTTGGCTGATGACCAACACTGATGACTCTCCACTACAATCTGTTTCTGACAGGCTTAGTTACTTAAAACTGACTTCTAGAAAATGTTTATGTGCTTTTGTTACTAGTTAGCCCTCAATGACATGAGTGGCTAATGATCTTCTCCTGTGAGTTGAAGGCCAAACACAAAAGCTACCACAGTGAATCATCTGAACTCAAATCATCTGAATTCTTCACTACCAAGACCAACAAATTCACTCAAATGACCATTGTATTTGATATGATTTTGAGTAAAAAAAAAAATGTATCATAGCTAAGAGGGGAGAAGAGAGCCTAAATACATTATAATGAGACTGAACATAGTAGATACACATATATAATAAAGTCCACTGGCAAGAGCCATATTTCAAGTGGGACAAACTTTCAAACTTGTCCAGCAGGCCAAGGTCAGGACAGAATTGCTCTCCCAGAAAGAGTGCTTCCCTGTGCTACAGGACAAGGAAGACAAAATCAATCAGGGATGGACAGGTTTTAAGAGAGGGAAAGGCTTCAGTCGTGGAATGTGGACTACACTTCAGGACTTTTGGAAAAACTGCTTGAGCCTTGGAATGTGTAAACTGTAAGAACAGAACTAAAGTCATCATGAAGTGAGAAAGCATTTAAACCAAGTTCCACTAGACCAAAGATTTTCAGCCTGTAAGTCCGACACCTTTGAGGGGAGAGGGGATGTTCACATATAAGACATCCTGCATATCAGATATGTACAATACAATTTGTAACAGTAGCAAAATTGGAGTTATGAAGTAGCAATGAAATAATTTTACAGTGGAGGGTCACCACAACATGAGAAATTGTATTAAAGGGTCACAGCACTTAGGAAGGTTGAGAACCACTATGCTGACCTTTTAGAAAGAGAAGCCCTCTATGGATAACTTATGTAGGGAAAAAAACAAACAAACAACAAAACAAGTGAACCACCCAAAATCCAGATTAAAGTATCAGCTCTTCCAAGTACTTGCTGGTTGTTCTCCTCTCACAGGCTCTTCTAGAAAGATCTCTGCTATCCAGCATCACTGAGCAGTGACTCTGGCCTGAGGTGTTACTTCACCTGTGGAAGTACCTGACTTTAGCTTACGTATTTCCTTCCTGAAGCCCATGCTGGAAGCAAGTGTCTTACTAATGAGCTATACTGCTGCTCCTTTCCTTTTTATTTTATTTCATTTCATTTTATTTTTTTAATTCTAAGAGTCTCACTGGGTAATCCTAGCTAACCTGTATCTCACTTATGTAGATCAGGCTGGCCTTGAATGAGATGTGCCTGCCTTTGCCTCCCAAGTACAGGAATTAAAAGAAGGTACCACCATACTTGGCTTGTTTTGTTTTTTGGATAGGGTATTATTAAGTTGTTCAGGTTGGCTGAAAACTTGCCATTTTCTGCCCCAGCCTCCTGGGCATCTGGAATTAACTGCATGTATTATCTCACCTAATAAGTCCATGTTCTTAATTACTACCTGTTTAGTTTCAGAAAAAAGCTATGAAAACAAACTGATTTTTCTCAAATACTACAAATGGCTAGGAAGTAAAAGCTAAAGAAAATGAAGCTTGCTAATAGTTTCAGAATGTTTCTTATAAGAAATTCTAATATCCCAAAAGCTATAAAAACTTAATTTTTATCCCATGTATTTCATATTTCATGTCAGGACTTAGTTGGTAGTAAAATTTGACCTCAACTGATGTAGTACCTTCATTTATCCACTTGGTGCAAATATTCCTATTTGTTCAGAAGTATGAATATGTCTAATAGTGATGCCCTAGAAGCTTCACAGTATCATATACAACAAAAAGGACATGGTTCAGAACTGAGTCTCATCTGGCCTTACAGGCTTACGAGCCTCTACAGATTCACCTTCCATATGGTTAATTTTCTTATTCTACAGACTGATGAAAATTCACAACAGACCAGCACTAATTTGATCCAAGACTTAGCACCAAGATATTTATATAAAATGACTTTAGGTCACTGGTTTGAAGAGATGGCTGTCAGCAAAGTGCTTGATTATGAGGACCTGAGTTAGGTAAAATACCAGTAACCCCAAGACTGGAGAGGCAGAAACAGGAAGATCCCCAGAAGCTCACCACCTAGGTAATCTAGCTGAATCAATGAGACACAGATGTGGTGAGTTACCTGTCTCAAAAAGACATTCAACACTGACCTCTGGTCCACAAATACATACACAGGCACACATACATAAATATTGAAGTTTCTAAACACATAATCTCTGAGGCCCCACACTAAGGGATTACAACTCAAGACAGTTTAGAGAAGCCCAAGAAACCCAAATTGTTTTTTAGAAAATGCCTGGGTTGTTTCTGATGTGTTGCCAGACTTTAAAACAGTGGCTAGCCTACAATCTAATTCTCCTTTCCTTTTCCCCACCCAAACTTTTCTCTGGGATGAAGGAACAAAATGAGCATCTTGACCAAATGCTGGTTCAAAACCTAGCTGCTCAGTTTGAAAAGAGAGATTGAGAAAGGAAAGCAGACATTAGAGAGCTGACAAGCCAGAAAAGCTCACTGAAGCAGAACTCCTCTATATAGAGATTTGGCTTCCAGAGCTCCTCTTCTCCTCACCCTGACATCCTGCAATTGCTGCCTCAGTTCACATAGTTCCTCTAGCAAACAATAAAAAATCTAAAAATTATCTGTAGCTGAGTGTACTGACATGCACCTGTAATCCTAGCATGTTGGTTACACAGAGTTCCAGGCCAACCTGGGCCACATGCCATTATCTCAAAACAAATGAACAAACACAAACAAAAACATGTAAATTCTGGTTGGTGCTGAGGGGTCTATAACAATTTATTAATGCAGATATTAAGTTCTTCAGTGTGTAACACAGTGAAGTCGTTTACTCACTCACCACTATGAATCTCCCATGCATCATTCACTGTTTTAAGTGCTGAAAATATGAAACTCACTCTAAATAGAGCTCACACAGCAGAGACAGATAGACCAACAACTGATTTACCATGTAATGAGAAGAGATAGGAGTAAAATGCAGTGACATGCAGATTGCTGAGGGGAGTTTTCTAGGATGTGCTCTTCAAGCACATAGAGGTGCTGTACAGACATGCAGATGAGTGGGTCCTACTTTGCTTGAATTGGTTTTCTACTCCCCACTCCCATCCCAATTAGGGTTTTTCTATATACCTGGCTGTCCTGTCTGTATACCAGGCTGTCCTCAAACACAAGAGAGATTTGTCTGCTTCTCTTTCCAAGTGCTGTAAATAAAGGAGTGCGACACCACTGGGCTTCCCAGACACACAAATGAAGAGACAAAACAATGGGAACCTATAGAGCGCTGCATAGAGACACCTTCCTCACACAGTAGTTTTTATTTTATACCTGCTGTGTATGTTGAGAAATAGGTTAATGTTTGGAGTTTAGTCATTTTAACGAGATAAATATACATCCCATAAGCGTATACTGGCTTCATCCAAAGAAGTCTTGCTTTGTGTTACTGTATATAATAAGAATTAGGAATGGGGGGGGGGGGGACCTGGAGAGATGGCTCAGTGGTTAAGAGCACTGACTGCTCTTCCAGAGGTCCTGAGTTCAATTCCCAGCAACCACATGATCCGATGCCCTCTTCTGGTGTGTCTGAAGACAGCTACAGTGTACTTATATATAATAAACAAATAAATTAAAAAAAAATTAGGGGGGTTGGGAATTTAGCTCAGTGGTAGAGCGCTTGCCTAGGAAGTGCAAGGCCCTGGGTTCGGTCCCCAGTTCCGAAAAAAAGAACCAAAAAAAAATTAGGAATGGAGCTTTCAGCCTACTAAACGTGACTAGTTGGGAATCCAATCTGAGTGATTGTAGAGGACTCATCAAGGGTGTATAAGCATGAACTGGGTGTGTGACTGTGTTTATCATTACTGTTTGTTACAGTACAATGTTAACCACAGAAGTAAACCATGGTACTCTATGAAGTAACAGAGGAAGAAAGATAGTCTGTGTGCGGAAGAAGAAAGGATTGGGACAGGTGGCTGAGTATGAGGGGAAACCTATTTGCATAATATCTGAAAAGCCTTTCAGGAGGAGTTGAGAAGTCCCAGATCAGATACCTGTGAATAGTTGCCATGTATCAGGTTCTCAACTAAGAATCAAAGGTAGAGGGATGGGACTGTGAAGCCTGTTGTCATGGAGCTCAGTATACTCAGGAAGAGAGCCATATGAACAAGTAGTTCTACCACAATCAGATGCAGCACCAGGAGGAAGATATAGTGAATATTTGACATGTGTCAACCATTTTGCTAGATGCTCTATCTGACAGTATCTATTATCTTGTAAGATAGGTGTCCACACAGAAGCCTACTGTCTCCAGAATCCTACTCAAATATACTAGTATATGAGACAGAGAAGACATGAGACCAACCCCTTTTCTTTGTTCATGTGAGACCAGACCAGGACTCAGTATCTCAGCTAAAGACAATATATAGGTTAAACTTGGAGATTAAGCACCAAGAACCTGGCTTGACTCAAAATTCTGCCTAATAGGAATCTACTGTTTTAGAAGATTAAAGATATGGTAGTTTTAAGTCTTCTTTGGAAGATATAAATGTTAGATAGGCAAAGCATGAGAAAGTGGGTACTCAGGACTAAAATCCTATCTTAAATATTACCAACTGTTGCTCTATACTAATGATTCTCAACCTGTGGGTCATGACCCTTTTGGAGGTCGAACAGGGTCAAATATCAAAGATCCTGCATATCAGGTACTTACATTATGATTCATAACAATTGCAAAATTATAGTTATAAAGTAGCAACAGAATAGTTTTGTCGGGGGTGGGGGGGTTACCACAACATCAGGAACTGTAAAAGCAGAAATGGTCTGGAAGACCTCTTGGGTCTTGAATCAAGAAAGAGTACACTTAGTGTCAACTCAGATGAGATAATTCTAATTTCACCCACTCGAGTTCTAATTGTCTATCTTTCTGGCTCAAATACAAGAGGGCAGGATCTTAATCTCTAGCTCATTTGCTATCATCTAAAGTAGAGTACAGTAGAATGAATGAAGAAGTGAACAAATTCCCCAATACACTAAAAGACTATCCGAGATGAATTTGGAGGAAAGAAAGACCATGAAATGAGGACTAGGGATCATTCACAAGTACAATTCTTAGATGCAAATCTTTCTTGCTAAAATTTGCATATAACCCCCAAACTAATACTGTGGTACCTCTGAAGTCATTCTTGGTATGATAGTTAATTTTCATTTCTATCTTGACTAGATTTAGAATCACCATGGAAATCACCATGCCTCTAGGTATGACATAAAGCTTAATGGAGGAGAGATAACCCAATCCACCCAGATTGTGAGCAGCATCAGAAGCTGGTACATTTGAGTGCATGTGGTGAGCTGAGCATTCATCTCTCTTTACTTCCTGACTATGGATGCAATGGGACCCCAGCTCCTACTGCAATGATAGACCCTTCAATCTTTGAACTCCTTTCCTTAAGCTGTTTTTGTCAGGTATCTGTCACAAAAAAGAAAACGAAGTCATGCATATTGATAGCAGCATACTTGCTCTTTGCCCTTGTCCTAAGCTAAGGTGGAATAAGTTGGACCTTCTTGGTTTGGTGCTCACAGATGCCAGAGGACAGAGCAATAGGGGGTAGTTTCCTACTAAGTTCTAGTTTTGGTGTTAAATGGACAGAGTTTGTGTTTTAACTCTGGCACCTGTTAGTGGGAAATCACACCTGTGAAAATCATTTTCTGTTGTGTAAAACATAGGGAACAAAAATCTAACATAAGTGGTTTTCAGGATGTAAGACTATGATCTACATAAGACACAAAGGTTAAGGAAATGCACTTGAGGAAGTCTGGAGGAATGCGTTGAGGTTTGAACATGGAGGAAAGGGTTTCTCTTGTGTCCTACACCCTAAACTACAGAACTCTCTGTGCGTTTAATCCCTGGCTTATAGGTTTCTCCTCTACTAAACTTTAAGACCAAGGGAAGGAAGTACAAGCTACCATCTTCTAAATTTCTAACCAAGTAACCACTAAGCACAGATTTATCAAAGACATGGTAGGTACATTTGATCTTCAAATGCCAACTTACCACAAATAGTGAGCAACTCAGAGATCTGTAGCTTGCCCATGACTTTGACAACTGCTATAACTGACATAAATCACAAGAGTCTCAAGATCCCGTTCTTTCCATGTGATTCACTAATATGGCTCAAACATATGGCCTATGAGGCATAGCGGTCACCTAACAGTGAAAGCTGCTTTTAATTCCCTCTAACAGACTTCTTTCTCTACTACAATGGAAAAAAAAAAATCTTACCACAGCAAAACACAAGGAGCTATATGTTATGCGCTACAAGTTGGATATTAGTAAAGCAAAGCTTATCAAATCCACAACAGTCAACCTGATGCTAAACTACAATTTACTTTTCCTTTTTTGAGAACTAAGAAAAACAATTTCAGATATAGTCATGAAAATGATAACATGAGAACGATGCAGTTTTGGGCACATATATATATTCTTATTCTCCCTCCCTTTCGGCCCAAAGTACTAGACTCTTACTCAATTTGGACTCAATTTCCTCTAGCTTCCAAAATAAAACCCCTATTGTCTAATATTCCTCAATTTCTAAAATCTCAGTTAAGACGACCAGTGATGAGCTAATTTATTCGCAGGAAATGTCTGGCAAATTTTTATTTGGGTGTGAGACGGTGTGAAAGACCATCTAGAAACATATGGCTAGAACCACCACAGGAAGCCAAACACTACCATACTATGAGGCACAAACAAATTCTCTGTGAAGACAATGCTGAAGGTAGCCTCTGAGCTGTTGTAATTCTCTCAGAGGTTGTGTGTGATAATCACGTATGTCCCGTATCTTATGGGCGTCCGGATAACCAGGCCCCTCCTTAGAGTGTAAATTAGTGCTCTAAGCTGTGTCAGAATCCCGTTCCATCCACGTAACAGATTTCAAATTGGTTGCTGCTGGCAAGCCTTTTCACCTGCATTTTCAGCAGTTTTGAGCAAAAGCACTTTATGAGGACAAAGATTCTAGAAGAGAGTGATTAAATGGCATGTAAGGGGAGGCAGAGATAGATTAAGCAAGCCCATTGCAGTTCCGAACCTTGCAGAGCCTGTGTTCAGCGTCGTCATCTGCCTCTCGCCTTCACCCTCCCAGGTGCCTACAAAAAGCAAAGTGAGAGATGTTAGTTTCCAGGGAAAATGGGGCTCAAATGCCGAGGTTGAGGGCGAACCTTTCGGAAGGCAAGAGAGAGGAGAGGCGGCCGGAGTCGGCAGGTCATAGCAAGGATGGTGAAAAAGAATGAGGTGAGAGGAGCTGGCCCGCGAGCGCCGGAGCGTCCGACGGCCTGGGCCCGGGCCGCGCCGGGAAGGAGCTTTGCGCGCTCTCGGACAGCCCGCGGGGAGAGGGGCTCTGCGCACTCCCGGGCAGTCCGAGAGGAGTGGGGCTGTGTGCTTCCTCGGATGGCCAGAGGACCCAGCCCGGACGCTTGAACCCACCTGGCCGCGCGGACAACGCCGCCCCGAGGTCTGTACCACAGCACAGCGCCGCCTCCTGAGAGCGCGAGCCACGGCGCACAAACGCTCGAGGTACCTTGGCCTCACACGCGCGTCTCGCCCCGCCCCCTAGCGCCAGTCATTGGCTGCCGGACAACGCCCCATTCATCTATTGGACAGCAGAGAATGCCGCTCACTTACCTGGTTTTGATTGGTCTAAATGTGAAACAATGCCCGCCCAGCTCTTTCAGAAGTTCCAGCTTGTGATTGGTCTTAACGTCTGTCCATTGGCTCCGCCCTCATTGGAAATTCCAATCTCTGATTGGTTGAAGAAGCATTGGTCACGCCTAGATTTCCATCCTAGGGATGAATCACCCCCACGTGGGGGAGGAGCCGGAGCGCGACGACTCCGGGTTTGTTTACAACGGCTTCTGCTCCGGCTTCGTCCATTGGCTAAGCTGGAAGCCAGTCTCACTTGTCTAGGTCACTATGAAAGAGTCAGACTCAGGGATTTCCTCAGCTGTCCACTAGCTAGAAATGAGTTTTGAGAGCGGGAATTTGTTTATGTGTTAAGTCGCGAGGTTAAAATGTGGGACTATTAAGGGGCTGGGGATTTAGCTCAGCGGTAGAGCACTTGCCTAGCAAGCGCAAGGCCCTAGGTTCAATCCCCAGCTCCGAAAAAAAAAAAGAAAAAAAAAATGTGGGACTATTTAAGAGTTTGGAAGAACAGAAGTGGACACTTCCACGTTTTTAGAAACAAACTTGACTTCTACAGTTCCAGCAGGCTCGAGACTGAGGCAGGAGAATCGCAAATTCCTCGGGGCCAGCCTGAAATCATTGTGCGACCAAGTCTCAGAAAAACAAGGCACACACACGCACGCACGCACGCACAGAGAGAGAGAGAGAGAGAGAGAGAGAGAGAGAGAGAGAGAGAGAGAGAGAGAGAGAGAGAGAGAGAGAGAGGGAGAGAGAGAGGGAGAGAGAGAGATTTGTTCTATCCATTCGGTTTAATGTGTCAACTTGACATAAGTTACAGTTATCATAGAGAAAGGAGTCTCCCTTGAGGAAATGCCTCTATGAGATGCGGCTGTAAGACATTAGTGATCAAGGGTGGGAGGGCCTATTGATGGTGGTGCCATCCCTGGGCTGGTAGTCCTGGGTTCTGTAGAAAAGCAAGCTGAGCAAGCCACAGGAAGCAATCCAGTAAGCACCACCCCTCCATGACCCCTGCATCAGCTCCTGCTTCCTTGACCCCCTTGAGTTCCAGTCCTGACTTCCTTGGGTGATGTACAGCCATACAGAAGTGTAAGCTGAATAGATCCTTTCCTCCCCAACTTGTTTCTTGGTCATGATGTTTGTGCAGGGATAGAAACCCTGACTAAGACAATATCCAAACCTTAAGTTATGTCCAAAAAACGAAAATAGAATAGAGGAGGAGGAGGAGGAGGAGGAGGAGGAGGAGGAGGAGGAGGAGGAGGAGGAGGAGGAGGAGGAGGAGGAGGAGGAGGAGGAGGAGGAGGAGGAGGAGGATCAACAGTTAAGAGCATTTGCTGCTAATGCAGAAGACATCAGTTTTCAGCAGCACATGGTGGCTTACGACCACCAGTTAGCTCCTGCTCCGGGGAATTAGACGCCCTCTTCTGGCCTCCAAGGTATTCATCACATACAGACTTGCAGTTAAAACACTCCTGCACACAGATCTTTTTATTAAAGTGGAATTTAAAAAAAGAAACTCCTCATACATCACTCTCCTCCCACCCACTGTGCTAATTACAACCACAACACAATATGTAGGTTTAGTAAAGGAGTAGATAAAGATATTTGGATATCTTCAAGTAATGAAGATACTTGGATAAATTCATCATCTAACATTAACCTTTCCTCCTCTCTCCTAAAGGACATTCTCCCATAATTGGTCCCTTATGTACTCCAGGTCTATCACCCATTCTTTTTCTCAACCAATCTACTTCTAATGGATGGATTTTTTTAAACTGTACACATTTGTTTGTTTATTCGTGTGGTAATGTGAGGAAGTCAGAGGACACCTTATAGAAATCTGTTATCTCCCTTGACCATGTACGTGCTGTGGATCAACCTCTAGTGGCTAGGCTCAGTAGCAGATGGCTTTACCCTCTGAGCTTCTTGAAGGCCCAAATTCCTCTGTGTGTGTGTGTGTGTGTGTGTGTGTGTGAGAGAGAGAGAGAGAGAGAGAGAGAGAGAGAGTTTAATGTGTGTTTATGTGTGTACCTGTGTAGGTAAGCATGAGTACAGATGCCCATGGAGGCCAAAGGCATTGGATTTCCTTGGAATTAAAGTTATAGGTAATTGTGAGCTGGCTACTCAAGAGTATAAAAGTGAAGGTCTCTGTTTGGATTATATATGCATTTGCTTACTGCATACGTTCTTTCCCACGAGGCATCTCATTTTCATCGCATGCCTAGCTATGCATAAGCATAAGAAGGTAAATAGGTGTATATTAGAATTCTCTAAAGGAACAGAACAGAGATAGAGACAGAGACAGAGAGAGAGAGAGAGAGAGAGAGAGAGAGAGAGAGAAGGAAGAAGAAGAAGAAGAAGAAGAAGAAGAAGAAGAAGAAGAAGAAGAAGAAGAGGAGGAGGAGGAGGAGGAGAAGAGGAGGAGGAGGAAGAGGAGGAGGAGGAGGAGGAAGAAGAAGAAGAAGAAGAAGAAGAAGAAGAAGAAGAAGAAGAAGAAGAAGAAGAAGAAGAGAAGAGGAGGAGGAGGAGGAGGAAGAAGAAGAAGAAGAAGAAGAAGAGGAGGAGGAGGAGGAGGAGGAGGAAGAAGAGGAAGAGGAAGAGGAAGAGGAAGAGGAAGATGATGATATTTATTAGACTGGTTTATAGGATGTGGTCCAGGTAGTCCAACAATGACTGTCTTACACTGGAGAGGCCAAGAACCGGTGAGTTGTTCAATCCACAAGGCTGGATGCCTCATGAGTCCAAATCTGGTGCTAGAGTCGGAGAGGATTCCTGGAGAGCTGCTGGTCATCATTCCGTGCTGGAATCCTAAAGATGCTGGTTCTGATACTGATGAAGGAGTGCTGAAGCACCAGGATAGATACTGTCAGTAAGAGTGAGGGCAAGCAGGCAAAAGGGAGCTGTCTTATTCCCTTTTATCTGGGCTGCCACTAGAATGTATGGCCCAGATTTAGGATGAGTCTTTCTGATTCAAATAATCTGATTAAGAAAATCCCTCATACCGAGGCCATGATGGCACATGGCTTTAATCCCAGCACTTGGGAGGCAGAGGCAGGCAGATCTCTAAGGCCAGCCTGGTGTACAGAGTGAGTTCCAGGACAGTCAGAGAACAGTCATCACAAGGGGTTTTCTCTTCAAAGTTCACTCACAATATAGTTTGCCTTATTTAAAATTTACCCCAAAGTAATTCAGGCTGGATTAGCCCCTGTCTCCTGTACTACATATTTCAATATGCTGGGAAGGAAACTGACATCAAAGGAGGGAGCTTTCAAGAGCTGCTAGGGAGGAGTGGCTTCCTCAAGACGTCTTTCATTGTTTGAGTAAGAGTGCCTGCAGTTTGACGCAGGTGAAGAGGCTGGGTTTCTAGGTGCCTTGTTAGAAGAGGGGTGTGTGCAAAGCCCTAGGTCTCAGGTTACTGAGCCAGCTTTATGCTTGTCGTTTCAATTCTACTTTTCGTGTCTGTAAACGCAAGCACTATGGGAGAATCTCCTATTAGTGAAATCGCACTGGGTTTGTCCTTTTGTTCTTTTTGTAGTTCAGTGCCTTCCCAGTTCACGTATCAGTACAGCACTCCCTTTAAGATGTAATACCCGGGTGGTTGGGGATTTAGCTCAGTGGTAGAGCGCTTGCCTAGGAAGCGCAAGGCCCTGGGTTCGGTCCCCCAGCTCCCCTGGGTTCGGTCCCCCAGCTCCCCTGGGTTCGGTCCCCCAGCTCCCCTGGGTTCGGTCCCCCAGCTCCCCTGGGTTCGGTCCCCAGCTCCCCTGGGTTCGGTCCCCAGCTCCGAAAAAAAGAACCAAAAAAAAAAAAAAAAAAAAAAGATGTAATACCCGGGGCTGGATGCATTGCTCAGACCCATGATGGACATTCTCATTTAAATCCTTTGCTGGCTTCGGAATCATAGAAATTCGTTTCGTTTCCTTTTGTTTTTCAAAAGAAGATTTCTTCCTGTAGCCCCAGCTGTCCTGGCCTTCATTCTGTAAGCCAGGTTAGCCTTGAACTCAGAGATCCGCCTGCCTCTGCCTCATGAGTGCTAGAATTAAAGGTGTGTGCCACTGTGCCCTGATCTTCCCTTCCGTTCTTCTTTCCTTCGCTCCCTTTTTTCCCTTTTTCAGCTTTTGAGACAGAGTCTAACTACACACCCCCCAGGTTGTCCTCAAACTCACAATTCTTTTAATGTTTAAGACGTATTTCTGATTGTGTGGACCCAAGGAATCTCAGATCGATTAAGCCCTTCTTTTTTTTTTTTTTTTTTTTCTACTTTTCAGAGCTGGGGACCGAACCCAGGGCCTTGCGCTTGCTAGGCAAGCGCTCGCTCTACCACTGAGCTAAATCCCCAACCCCAAGCCCTTCTTTCTTAGCAGTACCTACAAGCACCCCAGGAAGAAGCAGTCAGGGGCATGGGAAGCCTGCTGTGGAGACAAGCTTTTCTTCTGTATTACATATACATATGTAATATACATAAATATATATGTATATTCATTGTACATAATACTGTATTACATGAGATATTGTCATACAAGCATGTACTGTGTGTTTGGTATAGTCCCTAGTCCCCCTCCCCCGGCCTTCTTCCTGGCCAATCCTCTCTCTAGATCGTCCCCTGTGTCCTCTAGGGCAGCTTTGCATCTACTTTCGTGGCATACATATCTACATGATTTTATGTGTTTATATAAAAATCTAGGAACCACATATTAGAGAAAGCATATGAAATTTGCCTTCCTGCAATTGACCTTACTTGTTTAATATGATGATCTCCCATCCCACCCACTTTCTTACAAATGAAACAATTTCATTCTCTTTCATAGCGGGGGGGGGGGGTCCACTGTGTATAAATATCGAATTTGCTTTATCCATTTCTCCATCGATGGGCATCTAGACTGTTTGCACAGCTTAGCTATGGTGACTAGTGGCACAGAGAGCATTGATGTGGCAAGTGTCTCTGTGACGGGATGAATCATAGTTCTTGGGGACAGTGTATCAGTGGTACAGCTGAGCCAGATGAAGATTCAAATTATCATGGAGAATCCAGAATCTCTCTGGATTATAGGAACACACGAGCATGAGAGCACACGTCCACACTTATGGAGGGAGAGGGGCAGGCACGACCCAGCATGGTTCCTGGAAGAAAAATCAAAGCCACTCAAGAGGTCAATTGACACGAACAGAGGGCCACTGGGAGCAGCACAGCCATCACAGAGCCTTGCAGTACATCTTTAAGGGTGTGTGGCTCCGCTGTGTGGTCCCAGGGAGAGGCCATTGACTTTTTTCTTCTACTTATGCATGTTCAAAACAGAAGGACGACTACCACTCAGGTTGCCAATCCTGGAGGGATTTTTAAATACACTTGAAAAATAAAGGTTTATTTTAAAATTATACGTGTTTAGGGAATGAACTGAACATATCCATGTGCTCCACATGCATGCAGGTGTCCTTAGGGCCAGAAAAAAGGCATCATTCCATAGAACTAGAGTTACACTTGGCTGTGAGCCACATGGTGTGCGCGTGCGTGTGTGTGTGTGTGTGTGTGTGTGTGTGTGTGTGTTAGAAACAAACCTGGGACCTCTGTAAGAGCAGCAAGCATTCTTAGCCACTAACCCATATCACACTTCTTTTTGATGTTCTACAAGTCACTGGTCCACTGACAAGTCTAAGCAGTCATGATTCTACCCCCAGAGTCTTCCTACAGAGGCACTGACTAACCAACATAAGAGCTGGAAATTTGGGTATTTGGAGGTTTCCAGTAAATGTAAGGGTGCTGCTACCTTACTCCCCACAGAGAGATCAGTGGGTCAGCAATCCCCTTTATGGAGACTTCCTTTTATCATGCCTGCTTTGTTTGTTTGTTTGTTTGTTTGTTTTCAGCGTTAGAGATTAAAACCCAGTTTCATGCATGCTAAAAAGGTGCTCTCCTAACGAACCATGCCACAGCCTTTAGTACATCATCTTTTAATATACACAGTTAAAGACAGACAGATAATTGAGGAAAGCCAATCACCAGAAAGACAAGGTAAGCACAGATAAACAGACAAAAATGAGCTCTGTGGAGACAGAGACAAATGGTGACAGCCTAGCCGTGGTGGGTCACACCTATAAACCCAGCATTGAAAAGTTTGTGATAGGAGGATCACAAGTCCAAAGCCAGCCTGGTTTGTACAGCAAGATGAGGTACTGGCTCCAAAAGAAACAATGAAAAGGGGGTGGGGATTTAGCTCAGTGGTAGAGCGCTTACCTAGGAAGCACAAGGCCCTGGGTTCGGTCCCCAGCTCCGAAAAAAAAAAAAAAAAAAAAAGAAACAATGAAAAGATGAGACAAAACTTTATACAACAAATGAAGCTCTCAAATGAGAAATATTCAGAAAATACCAAACAGTTCTAGAAAATTAAAAATTTCCTCAGAATCTGAAGCATTATTTTACCCTAACAATTGAAAGGAGGAGAGCAGGCTCCCTCATTCTACACATCGGCAGGGACAAGAAACCTATGCCTCCTCTTGCTAGGTAGCCTTAATCTGGAACTTGCTATGTAGACCAGGCTGGCCCAGAACTGACAGAGATCCACCTGTCTCTGCCTCCCAACTGCTGGCATTAAGGTTATGTACCACAACTCCTGGCTTTGTCCTTTTGAGAGATTTAAGGGAGGACAGGGGGTGCAGCCTAGTCAATAGAGTGCTTGACTAACCTCTAGACCTGTGTAGACCAGACGTGTAATCTGCACATCCTCAGTTGTGAGGTAAAGATGAGGTCAGAACTTTGAAGTCATCCTAGGCTGAATAGTGAATGAGTTCAAGGCCAGGCAAAGTCCTGTCTCAAAAAAAAAGTGTGTGTGTGTGTGTGTGTGTGTGTGTGCGTGCGCGCGCGCGCGCGCGCGCGTGCGTGTGTGTGTGTGACTTCAAGAGCTATGTTTCACCCAGCACTTGCATTTTCACTGGCCACTCAGAACTTAGGTTACGTGGACAAATCTAGCTGCAAGAAAATCTAGAAAATGGAATATTTATGAACAAATGGTTAACTAAAACGAGGGAAATGGATGTAGAGCTGGAAAAGAGTTGATTAAAGGTCTCATGGAGTGAAATAAAAAGAGAAACGTACACAGAAGACATGAGAGGCATTATGAAAAATGTTCCAGGAGAAAGTAGTTTCCAATGGGGAGGGTAAAAGTGATAATGAAGACAGATCTTGTAGTTTAGCTGAAATAACCCAAGTCTCTTATTAAAATGAACTCAACACGAAGCCCAGTGTGGTGGCGCATGACTACAAGTCCATCACTCGGGAGAAAGGAGGCTCCTGAGTTCAAGCCCATCGTAGGCTACCAAGGTAAAACAAACAAAACAAAAAACAACAAAAACAACACATTTTGAGTGGAGAAGGCCTGTATTAGTAATGATCAATACCGGACCAGTTTTAACTATAAGCCAACTATGACTTTGAGCACAAAATTTGGATAATCTCATTATATCTTCACAGCAACAGAATGAGTGCTGTAAAATCCCCACTTAGGGACCAGCCAGGCTGAGACAGATCATGCAGCTGGAGGCACTCTGTGTCCCCACAGAGGAGAAGTGGACTCAGATACCATACTGATGAAATTACACACAAAGCAGGAGGCATGGAGAAATGTACTATAAACCCCGTGACAGCTCCTGTGTCTAAGGCTCCCAGGCAGATGACCAGTGCCCAAAGAGACAGACTGTGGGACTGCCTTCAGGTTTAATTGTGCTCATCTGGAAACTTGGCAAGGATTTTCACTGCTATGCTGGGGCTTGCAATCTCTAAAGGAGGGATGATTAGGCCACTATAGGGAGCACTTCTGGTTCATTTGGGAGCAAGAGGAGTCAGAGTCTTCATTGCTCCACCTCAAGTCAAAGCTCTGTAAAGCAAGAGACAAAGATTTAATAAACGTCCAGAGAGGAAATAGTCACATAAAGATGAACCAGGTAGGCTGGGAAAATGGTTCCTCCCATAAAGTGCTTGCTACACCTGAGTTCAGATCCCTAGAACCTGTGTAAAAAACCAGGCATGGCAGTGTGTATCTCTAATCCCGGCCCTTGGGAGGGAGGGATAGGAGAAACCCTGGAACTGGCTGGCCAGTCAGTCTAGCTGAACCAGTAAACTCCAGATTTGGTTAGAGGCACTATCTCAAAACAAAACAAAACAAAAAACATTGGAGAGAGATGGAGAAAAACACCTGATGCCAATCTACAGCCTCCACATGTGAATGCATACCTGAATACATGTGCACACACCCACACAAATACATACATACAAAAATAAACCAGGCTGGGCATTGCAGCACATGCTTATAATCTCAGCATTCCACAGCAGTGGCAAGTGTCATTACTTACTAAGTCCCAAGCTAGCCAGGGCTATACAGCAAGACTCTCTTTTTAAAAGTATCAATAAAAATAAAATAAACCAGGAATCAGAACATAGCCATACCACGCTTTTTAAAGCCAAAACAAGAAGACAGAAACTAGTGAGGGAATACTTTTAAAACTCTGAGGGTTGATTCTTCTGAGCTACAAATCTAATTCCAGGCAGCATGGGAGTGGGATAAAGACATTCACAGACAAATTGGGTCTTAGGGATTTACCTGTCATGGGCCCTTTATGTATACCATCATGTTGACTGTATTTTTAATTCTCTGTAGTGTGATGTGTGACATTGGGAAGAATTGGGATAGAAACTACCTTTTTTTTAAAAAATATTTAGGGGCTGGGGATTTAGCTCAGTGGTAGAGCGCTTACCTAGGAAGCGCAAGGCCCTGGGTTCGGTCCCCAGCTCCGAAAAAAAAAAGAACAAAAAAAAAATATTTAACTTTTTTTACTTCATGTGTATGATTGAGTTGTGCATGCATGTATGTGTAATGCATGTCCTAGAATTGGAGTTATAATAGACTGTGAGCTGCCATACAGGTTTGTGGAATCAAACCCAGGTCCTCTACAACAGCAGCCAGTCCTCCTAGCCACTGAGCAATCTCTCAAGGGCCAATTATCTTGCTTTATCTCTCAGAGAGGAGGTTCTCTCTATGTAGCTCTGGCTGGTGTGCAACTCATTATATAGATAAGGTTGACCTTCAACTCATTCCTATCTTCCTGCTCTGCCTGAGTGCTGAAACTACAGGCCCATGCCCCTCGCCTGTCCTCTGTTCTAAACGCTGAATTCATTTATTGTTCATATCAATTTATTTTGCAAGAAAGGAATCTTTAGCACAGAGGCTGAAGGTATACACCTGCCAGAGAACCCACAGTGTACCAATTTCTTTTTACTCCACCGAATTACTTTTATTTATTTTTTCCAAGTGGAGAGGTTTAGTGAGGGAAGAAGAGTAGAGGAGAGGAAAGGTGGCCAGCTATGGGCACGTGCTGGGAAGGGGGAAGGGGGCAAGAACAGAGAAGAACAAAGAGCAAGAGAGAAGAGAGCTGAATTACTTTTAAAAACACACATGTACAGGTTTAAGAGGCAGAAAGCCACGATACAATTTTGGAGTTGTTTAGTTTAGTGTCGGGACTCAAACACACATGCTGGGCAGGCACTCACCACTGAGATACTTCTCCCACTTCTGGAATGTTCCAAGTGCTGAAGTGAAGGCACTGGCAGGTTTGAGCACTTTCTAGAGGCTCTCAGGGAGAACTCAGTTCATCTGCCCTCTAAAGCAGAGCAGCAGTTCTTAACCTTCCCAGTGCTGCGACCCCTTAATAAGTTCCTCAGGCTGTGGTGACCCCCAACCATAAAGTTATTCTCCTTGCTATTTCATAACTTCATTTTGCTACTTTTATGAATCATAATGTAAATATCTGTGTTTTCCCGTGGTCTTAGACTACCTCTATGAAAGGGTTGTTTGGCCCCCAAAGGAGTCATGACCCACAAATTGAGAACTGCTGCTCTAGGGGTGACCTCGTAGTCCTTGGGTTGTACCCTCTTCCCCCATCTTCAAGGTCAGAAATGCAGTGATTTATCTCCTTCTGATACCTGTCCTGTCTTCCTAGCTCTTGACTGGTTCTTCTTCCTTCCTCTGGAAAGGAGTCTTGTGATGCTGCTGACCCCTCTCCTCAGCAACTCAGGATCATCTCTCCAGCTCAGCGTGCCCTACCTTGGATGTTAAGCCCGCATGGCTTCTCGTGACCAGTATGTGGCATCCCTGCATGGGAATCCTTCAAAAGGCGACAGGAAGCATCTAGGTCCAGAGTTCTTCATCACTGTGCTCTGTAGCAATGTTTACATCTTGTGATTTTGTGCATATTGAACACAACAAAATTTAGGAGTACCCACGTGGAGAGACAGAGAGGAGGTGAGAGCCGTCAGAGCTGATTTCCCATAGTTCGTTGCAGAAAGGCAAGAGATAAATTAGGTACTCTTTTTTTTTTTTTTTTTTGGTTCTTTTTTTTTTCGGAGCTGGGGACCGAACCCAGGGCCTTGCGCTTCCTAGGTAAGCGCTCTACCACTGAGCTAAATCCCCAGCCCCATAAATTAGGTACCTTAAAACCAAGACAACTGGGCTGGGGATTTAGCTCAGTGGTAGAGCAAGCGCTAAGGCCCTGGGTTCGGTCCCCAGATCCGAAAAAAAAAAACCCAAGACAACTGCAACAATAAATACATAAGCATGTTATGAATATGTGAAGATATCTATGTATCGTCTATGTCTATTATCATTATCTATGTACTTACCATTTATCTATCATCTACCTATCATCTACCTGTTAATCATCTGTCAACCAATCAATCATCTATTGATCTACTAATCATTTATGTATCTATCCTCTATATATTTATATATTACATATCTATTATGTTTAACTAACATCTATAATCTACCTATCCTCTACCTAATATCTATCATCTATCTACTTATATCTATCTCTTTACCTACCTATCATCAAAAGAAGCAGCTAAAAAATGTTGAAAAATTTGCCTCAATGGAGAAGTCGACTGATGATTTTTCACTATTTAAAGCCAACTGATTTTAAAAATGATTCTTAGGTATTACTTTGGCCTAATACACAGTTCCATAGAAAATCCCAAGGTTGACTCTGGGGGATTGTTACAGAGTTTCTATCTGCAGAGCCTTCCCTGCCAGTATTCACTCTCATGTTTCCGGCTCCCTGACCTTGTTTTGAGATCTCATTACTTGCCATGATAGATAGGTTTGGCAGGATCACTCCAGCCTTAGCACCCAGTCTTGGACACAGCCCTGCAATCTGTCCTCTACTTACAAGTCGGGGACTCTGAGTCTCTAGGTATCTTCCATTACAGTGTGGTTATAAAAGACTTAACTTTGCTTTGAAGGGCTCCAGGCGTGGCCTATAAGAAAAAATACTTTTCTCTCAAGTTTCTGTGACCTGGGACCAGAGGGCTGAGATCAGCACCAAAGGCTAGAAAAGAGATCATACACAGAGAGTTACTCAAGGGGAAGAACAGCAGCCAGGGTGCTGAGACAATATGAAATGTACACACAGATGTGGAGAATGAAATCTCCTTTTGTCCTACTTAACTTTAACTGTCAACTTGACATAGCCCAGAGTCATCTGGGAAGAAAGCCTTGGTTGAGAAATTGCCTGAATCTAGTTGGCCTACAGGTATGTCTGTACGGGACTCTTGATTGTTGATAGATGTGAGAGATTGTTGATAGATACCCAATCCACTG
Organism: Rattus norvegicus; assembly: GCF_021556685.1. Lineage (NCBI taxonomy): Eukaryota > Metazoa > Chordata > Mammalia > Rodentia > Muridae > Rattus > Rattus norvegicus. Next base: position 117,590,812 of record NC_141537.1, read on the forward strand.
TGGGGCAGCACTCTTCCCTAGGCTGTATAAGAAAGCTAGCTAAATCGGGTCAGTGGTGGTTCATACCCTTAGTCCCAATTCACAAAAAGAAGAGGCAGGGGAATCTCTGTGAGTTTGAGACAGCCAGCCTGGTCTGCAGAGTGAGTTCTAGGACAGCCAGAGACACCTTGTCTCAAAAACTGACCCCCCCCCCCCACAAAGCTATTGTAAAGACTATCATGAGCCTTGAGAATAATGCCAGCAAGCAACATTTCCCTGTGGTTGCTGCTTCGGCTCATGCCCTGACTTCTCCAGATGATAGCTTGTGACCTGAAAGTGTAAACCAAATAAATCCTATTCTTCCCTAAATTGCTTTTGGTCAGAGTGTTTCATCACAGCAACAGAAAACCAACTAGGACACCTTCCAAGAACGGAGGGAGTGGCAGAGAGGACCAGGACACTGGAGAGGACCTTGATGTGGGTCACATGAGTCATGCCTTATTGTGCCTGTCATTCAGACAGCCCCTCCAGTGGTTTTCCTATTCCTAGTAAGTGGTTTTGTAAGCAAGGGTGCAGTGAAACCACTGGACTAAACTACTCTGTGGGTAGAAAGAAAGGTTTATTGAGGAATCAAATTGCCAGATTCTTTCATGAGACAGAGAAAACAGTGGAAACGGGAGAGCCTTGCTAATTTTAAGGAGAGCAGGTAGAGTCAGAGAGAGAGAGAGAGAGAGAGAGAGAGAGAGAGTGTGTGTGTGTGTGTGTGTGTGTGTGTGTGTGTGTGTGTGCGCGCGTGTGTGCTGGAGTAGCCTGGGACTTTGTTACTGGCTTGAGTCAATCAGGAATTAGATGCCCTTGCTGGAAGCAGTTGGCTGTAGGGGGCAGCTAAGGAAAGTAACAGTTTTCCTAACGAACAGAAACTCACTTCACAAGACTCCTGACGAATGCTTAGTTTAGATAGCCATCTTTCTCTTTATTCAGAGTCCAACCTGAACTGAGCCTAGTCTGTCATTTAGGACATTGTCAGTAACACTGCCATTTTGGAGGCCCACTTCGTACTTAACAGTACTTCCTACTTCCTTGAAGTTAAGCCTAGACATAAAATGTAAGTAGAAATTTATATTCTTTCTGTGGAGGTGTTTAATTAATTACCTAATAATTAATTAATTTCTTGAGACAGGGCCTTACTTTGTAGCCTTGGCTAGACTGGAAAGCACTATTTAGACCAGGTTGGCCTAAAACTTGTTGCAACCCCACCTGTTGTCTTTCTTGTGTTTGGACTATGGGGATGAGCCATCATGGCCAGCATATATCTAGCACAGCCATTTCTAGCAGGTGTTGATACAGAGTCTCCAAGAGTCTGGATGTCCTGAGTAAACGAGTGTCCCTATACGTCATATGATCATATGGATGTACAGATGGTAACAACCTCTTGCATTTAGGTTTCTGGGATACTGGTATGGTTTGCTATTGTATTCTGCCCTAACCTAACAGGGCTGATACAGGTCCTGAAGTACCAGAGTAGTTAACACCATGTATAGTCTTTAAACACTTGATGATTGAGCTGAGAAAACCAAGTTCATTCAGAAAGCTTAAGAAGTAGGAACGGAGCCTCAAATGATGACATGGTTGAGTCAAAAGCTGATAAAAGCTAGATTATTGTAGGAAGGAAGAAAACCAAACTGAGCAATACTTGTGTTTAACATTCTTTCAGCTCTGATCCACAAGCTCATCAGGTGGCTTGGAACAAGCTGCTGAGGTCTCGCTGCTGCAGCGTCCGAGGACTTGTGCGAGTGCTCAGATTAAAGAGGCTTGTGGAGGGGCTGGGGATTTAGGATTTAGCTCAGTGGTAGAGCGCTTACCTAGGAAGCGCAAGGTCCTGGGTTCGTTCCCCCAGCTCCGAAAAAAGAACCAAAAAAAAAAAAAAAAAAAAAAGAGGCCTGTGGAGCATAAGCCACACAGTGAGGACTCCGCAAGGCACAGCACCAGTGGGAGGTACTGTGCAAGCCTTTGGATGAGATGCTCTTCTCATCACCACCGTGAGTGGTGGGCAGAATTCAGATGGACAAACGATGATGTCATCTTCTAAACCTCGGTAACTGAGAGACCAGGTCTGAAGTCAAATGGTGGTGACTTCTGGAGAGGAAGGCTTGATGTGTAGATGATAAAGGTGCACGAAGAGGCTGAGTTGCTTGCTTTTCATCCCTTGGCAAACTACCTGGCAAAAGAACTTAAAGGAAGGACATGTTTTGGTTTATAGTTTCAGAGAGTTCAGTTCAGCATGCTGGATTCCACTGATTCTGAGCTCGGGGTGAGGCAAGCCACAGTGGGGAGCTGTTCATTCAAGGAGAAAGTAATGAGTGTGGCGGAAAGGGACTACTGACAAGATATCCCTGTGATGGCTATTCCTGGTTGTCAACTTGACTACATCTGCAATGAACTGGAGAATCCAGAAATGGAGGACTCACCTGTGCTCCAGATCTTGAGCCTGGAAAAATGCAGGCTTCTGATGCAAATCTGGACACTCAATGACACATGCTTTTGATCTGGATCTTGAGGCATAGCGGCAATAAAAAACTTAGGCCCATGTAAGGTTAAAAAAAAAAAACTTAGGACCGTGTAAGGTGGTACATGCCTTTAATCCCAGGAGATTGAGACAAGCAGATTTCTGAGTTCAAGGCCAGCCTTGGACAGAGTAAATTCAAAATCCAGGAATGGGAGTACACACTTTTAATCTGGGCCACACCTTCTGTTGGAGGCCTACATAAGGACATTGGAAGAAAGAAGGCTTTCTTCTTTCCCTGCTTGCACTTACTTGCCAGCACATCTGTTGGAACCTGCTCCTTCGAGATTCCACCTTACACAGAAGGCCAGCTGAAACACCTCATCTTGTGGACTGAGATACCACTAGATTCTTTGACTTCCCATTCACAGCTGCCCATTGTTGCGTTAGTTGGACTGCAGACTGTAAGTCATTACATACATTCCCTTAAAATAGAGAGACATTTCATAAGTTCTGTGACTCAAGAGAACCCTGACTGATACAATCCCCAAAGATTTTTCTCTCTTGTGACCTACTTCTTTAAGCTAGGCTTCAGCTTCAAGAACTTCCCCCAAATGACACTATGAGGTGGGGACCAAGGGTTCAAACCATGAGTCTGTTAGGAAGACATTTCAAAATCAACCCACATCACTGGCTAGGATGAGAAAGGCCCTTGCTAGAATGCTGAGTCAGAAACTCCCAGGGAAGCATTGATAACAGAGATGACACAATAATTCCTCAAGCCTGGGAGTCTCAGAAAGGTGCAGGATGCCATTTTTGATGCTGGGATTGGAGACTTGTCAAGAAGCACAGTGACAGAGCCCTGGCACATGTACATAAGCTTCTGGGACAATGGCCACCTAGTCATCTGGGCTATACCTAAGATTGAGAACTCAGAACAATAAAAAGGCAACCTTCTTGTGAAGAAGAGGCCATACATGTGGTAGCTGTCACAGGCTGTGATGAGATGTGTGTACTAGCCTCGGATGCTGAGCCCTGATGAACAATACCTACAAACTTGAATTCCCATTCCTTGGAATAGTACATCCTACCCCAGAGTTAGCTTGAATGAGAACTACTCACAGACTTGTGATCAGCAGGCTTAATGTCCTTTTGGGATACCAATTCCCTTATAATATTGCCACAAGCTAAGAGCTTGTTATGGTTCAAATGTGAAATATGAAATGTCCCCTCATAGGTTCATGTGTTTAAGTAAGTCCCCAGATGATGGTTTTGTAAGGTTGTGGAACTTTTAAGAGGTGGAGCTTTCCTGTAGGAAGTAGGTCACTATGGGGGCTAAATGTGAGGTGTTACTGCTCAATCCCACTTCCTGTCTGCTCTCTGCCTCTCAGTCCACTAAGGTGTGAGAAGGTAAAGGAGTCCCTGCAGCCTAGCATCAGGGAACCCTTGCTGCATGCCTTCCTCTTCGTGATGGCTATATCCCCTTGACTTAGGAGCCAACGCAAACCCTTCCTCCCTTTAAGCTACTTCTTGTCAAGATCACAACAGGAAAAAAATAACTAACACAAACCTAGAGACTATAAAATACATTGGCACACACAAGGTACAAGAAGAGAAAGGCAAAGCCTCCAGGCTCTGGATTATAGAGCAACTTTGAGGGATCTCAAGGGGAAAAAAATCATCTTTCCAGGGCTAGAGAGATGATTCAGCAGTTAAAGCTACTCTTCCAGAAGATTCAATTCCCAGCACCCATATGGTGGTTCACAACTCCAGTTCTGGGGAATCCAGTGCCCTCTTCTGGTCTCTGAGGGCACTAGACATGTAAATAGTGCACAGATATGCAAGCAGGCAAAACACTCATACACATAAAAATTTATGAAAATTTAAGTTGAGCATGGTGCTGTGAGCCAGCATTCATGAGGCAGAGGCTGGTGGATCTGTGAGTTTGAGGCCAAGTTGGTCTACAAATCTTGTTCTAGATAGCCATGGCTACACAGAGAAACCTTGTCTTGAAAAACCAAAACCCAAACCAAATGAGCAAGCAAATAAAAACTCCCAACAACGACAACAATAGGAAACCAGTAAATGAGCCACCAGTAATGTCCACTGTCTCTAATATGAGGATGAGCTACACTCTGGCTGTAGACATGTCTGGAGCTTTCTTTTTTTTTTTTTTAATAATTTTTAAGATTTATTTATTTTATGTATATAAGTACACTGTAGCTGTCCTCAGACACACCAGAAGAGGGCATCAGATCTCATTACAGATGGTTGTGAGCCACCATGTGGTTGCTGGGAATTGAACTCAGAACCTCTGGAAGAGCAGTCGGTGCTCCTAACCGCTGAGCCATCTCTCCAGCCCTTTTTTTTTTTTTTTAAATAATTTTTTAAGAATTTCTGGAGCTTTCAATAAAGGTCACCAGGGTCTGCATGAGGAATTGGTGTTTCAGACTGTGAGAAAAATTTCCAGTTCAGAAGAGGGGAGTACAGATGCCTGGCTAGCTGCAGGCAGGTTAGCACAGGAGTTCAAGCAGACATTTGTACTAGGGAGGGCGATAATCAAATGAGTGCACATCTGGAGCCTCTGGAATTGACAGAAGATCTGACGCTCCTTGCTGGTATACTTTGGGAGGGGCTTTGGCCATTGGCTTTCCTGTTAGAGAAGCCAGGAAGTCCATACAATAAGCACAGCCTGTGACTGGCAGCAGCTGGCTCTGGACATATAGCTGCTATGGACAGCTCGATGCAGCAGCCTTCTAGTGCACTGTCCTTTCTGTCTGCCCCAAACCTTAGCAAAGCTTGTTTCGCTCTTTTTCCTAACATTGACAGATTCAGTTAATCGGCTAATTGCAGGCTTTGCTTTGCGGAGTCAGGCAAACACAAACACAGGGACCCGTAGTCTTTCTCCATGCCTCTCCGTCTAGGGTCCCTTCTCCTCTAAAGAGGTGTGTGCTCTTGGACATTCCAGGAACACTGAGTACTATGTACGTGCTTTTGGTGGGCCTTCAGATTATTAGCATTCCAGGCCGACTGCATGTCCTGATGTCATCCTCCTTAGTTACCTTAAGAAGTAAGAACCTGGGGCTGGAGAGATGGCTCAGAGGTTAAGAGCACTGACTGCTCTTCCAGAGGTCCTGAGTTCAATTCCCAGCAATCACATGGTGGCTCACAACCATCTGTAATGGGATCCGATGCCCTCTTCTGGTGTGTCTGAAGACAGCTACAGTGTACTTACATATAATAAATAAATAAATCTTTAAAAAAAAAAAAAGAAGTAAGAATCTGCCCAAGTACAACCAAAATGCAGAAAACCTTTTGCAGTGAGGCCTGGAGTATAACAGAAAAGGATAGTCCAATGACTCTTCGGTTTGAATTTCCCAGAGAAGCAGGAGTCAGGGAACCTGTGGACAGTTATTAACCACAGGAAGGCAAGGACAGAGTGACAGAACTGAGCACTGCAGATCCAGGGTGCTTGAGTGGCCCTCCATCTCTCTCACTAAGGCTAAATGCAAAAATGCTCAAGGCCCCACCTCCCCCAATGGGGCCACAGTACACCTCAAAGACAGAGTTTGGCCAAATTGGAGATGGTTAAGTCAGTTAGGATAGACAGCTGAAGGAAGAGATCCAGAGGAAGGTTCCAAGAGCTGCCGAGGAGCTAAGCACTGCATTCTCCCTCTCTCTTCCTTTCTCTCTCTCTCTCTCTCTCTCTCTCTCTCTCTCTCTCTCTCTCTCTCTTTCTCTCTGTGTGTGTCTATGTCCAAGGACTAGGATTACAAGCATGTACCACCCTACCCCATTTGTTAAATGCAGATATAGATTGTTCCAAACCATTGTATAAGAACAATTGCTAACCACAGTTCATTCCATTCCTGTATGTGTGCTCTCTGTACCCAATGGAATTGGAAAGCCCCTGTGACGCAACTTACATTTTTAACCCTTCCCCATATTGTGTGCCCTTCAAGAACAAGATCCACGGCTCATTCACTCATGAGTCCCACAGCACAGGTTCAGCAGCATGGGAACGGCAATCATGAAGTAATTGTTGAAGGAAGCTGTTTTGTGACCAAACAGACGTCTACTACTCACCTCAGATAGGGAAGCCAGGACAGACCAAAGAACAGACACCATCAAAGACCAATTTGGTGAACCAATGAGTTTTATTGTTATTTACAGGATCATGGGTAAGGGGTTACTTACAGTACCAGAAATGGTGCAAAGACAGCTGTATCACCAAAGCATGGGTGACAGCTCACAAAGCTGAGAACCTGGAGCACACTGCACAGCCTGCAAGTCAACCCACTGAGAACAGGCGACTTAACACATGGGAGGGCGTCCTCTCCAGGTGCTTCAGCTAGAGTCTTCTTTGCAGCTCAGCATCTCATCTGAAAAGGACTCTCAGTTGTTACTGCTTTCTCTGACAGGAAAGGGCCTAGTAAATCCGCTCAGTTTCAGGGACTTCAGGAAAGCTATTTTGAATTGTTTTTTATTTATACGAGTACACTGTAGCTCTGGCCAAACTCTGTCTTTGAGGTGTACTGTGGCCCCATTGGGGGAGGTGGAGCCTTGAGCATTTTTGCATTTAGCCTTAGTGAGAGAGATGGAGGGCCACTCAAGCACCCTGGATCTGCAGTGCTCAGTTCTGTCACTCTGTCCTTGCCTTCCTGTAGTTAATAACTGTCCACAGGTTCCCTGACTCCTGCTTCTCTGGGAAATTCAAACCGAAGAGTCATTGGACTATCCTTTTCTGTTATACTCCAGGCCTCACTGCAAAAGGTTTTCTGCATTTTGGTTGTACTTGGGCAGATTCTTACTTCTTCTTTTTTTTTTAAAGATTTATTTATTTATTTATTTATTTATTTATTTATTTATTTATTTATTTATACGAGTACACTGTAGCTGTCTTCAGACACACCAGAAGAGGGCATCGGATCCCATTACCCATGTGGTTGCTGGGAATTGAACTCAGGACCTCTGGAAGAGCAGTCAGTGCTCTTAACCGCTGAGCCATCTCTCCAGCCCCAGGTTCTTACTTCTTAAGGTAACTAAGGAGGATGACATCAGGACATGCAGTCAGCCTGGAATGCTAATAATCTGAAGGCCAAATCTCCACCCAACTAAGGGAGGTCACAAGAGCCAATGGGCTGCCTCTTTCAAACAGGCCGGAATGAAGGCAGCCTAGCAGGCAAGGAACTAACAGTGCTCTCTGCATGACATTGTGTGAAGGCACTACACATAATGGGTGTTGTGGTAAGAAAGTGGTGCGACCAGTTCCTGCGTGTACCACTCCGTGGGCTCTATCTGATCTGGGCCATCACTCTCTCAGTAGTTCGGGCTTCGTCGGGGCATAGGAATGATCGCTGATTTATCTCAGTGGCTCCACATTGCCCCCAAGTACTCTCTGACCCAGGCGGTCTGCGGGCCATTCCAGCATGGCACCTTGCCACGCTGGTCTCTAGTGTTAGTTCTGGCACCCGTGGGACCAATGGAACTAACCATAATTTATCTCTGATTAGTATCTCTCCCAGCGACTCTGCTAGCCGTGAACTCTCCGGTGCCAGTTACATGGTAAAATCAGGACTCTAGAAGTCCAGCATGGGTTGGCCTAACACAGCTCCCTGCCACCAACTCTGCTCACACTCCCAACAACTGCCCCCTGGTAGTTAAACTCCCAACTACCCGGTGAAATCAAGACTCAACAAACTGTAATTTATCAATCAGATTTATATGTTAAATTCTCAATCCACAATACATCCTCACAATGAACTCACAACCAATTGATAAGGATACAAACTGCCCACCGAGATAAGATAAATTTGCCTACAGAAATCCATTCCAACTACTGTAGCAATTCAGGACCACCCAGATCTGGGTCATCCTTCTCTGTCTCCATCTTGATTCTCCTCTCTTTCCTCTTCCTGCCTTACAAAAACTTTGTCCCTGCCTTATTTTTTACTGTCCCATCATGGCCTTAACCTAACTTGTGCCAGTCCTCACAATGTCTACATATAGACATCGACCTACACCTGGGTCTGGAGAGTTGTCTCAGTCAATAAAATGCTGGACCTGAGTTGGATCCCAGCACAAAAGCCAGGAATGGTTGCAACTCACTTCTATAATCTTAGCACATGAAGGGTGGGGACAAGTGGATCCTGGTGGGCACTGGCCAACCAGCCTAGCTGACTGAATGCTATGTTCAATGAGAGGTTGTCACAAAAGGTGGTGGAAGCCGAATGTGGTGATTCACTTCTTTAATCCCAGCACTTGGGAAGCAGGGATAGGAGGAGCTCTGTGAGTTCAAGGCCAGCCTGGTCCATATAGTGAGTTCCAGGACAGATGTAACTACACAGAGAGACCCTGTCTCAAAAAGAGAGAGGAAGGAAGAGAGAGAAGGGGGACAGGAGGGAGGAGAGAGAGAGAGAGAGAGAGAGAGAGAGAGAGAGAGAGAGAGAGAGAGAAAGGAAGACACCTGACAGTCTGGCTTTCACTTGTATATATGCTCCCCAAGGAAAGCAAAAGAAAAATTGCAAACAAAAGAAAAAAAAATTGTCCTTTCTGGGGATGAGAACTAGCTTAGTTGTGTAAAGTACTTGCCATGTCAGCATAAGGGCCTGAATTTAAGCCCAATTCAAACAAACAAACAAAATGAAACAAAACAAAAAAAAAAAAAAACGCAAAAAAAAAAAAAAAAAAACAAAAAACGAAACCCAGGCCTGAAGGTACATCCTGTCCACCCAGTACTGGGGAGGTGGAGACAGTTCTTGTTCCTAGCTGAATCAGTGAGTTCCAGATTCAGTAAGAGAACCTGTCTTAATAATGAAGGCGGAGAATGTTTGCGGAATATACCTGAAGTTGTCCTCTTGCCTCTGTATGTACACACACACAAAAATACAGGCACATGGATATACACACGTGGTATATACATGTGTGTAACAGGCACACAAATGATAGTCTAGATACAATAGCATGCAAAGACGTCTTTTCAAATATGAACATCGTGAATAATAATTCCATCTGTGTCCATGTGTAGCCAAAGAGAGAAAGTATGGAAAGAAGAGGTCATAGATTATCTCTGATATTTCCGGGCTCCTTTGTCATCCTTTTCATATTTTCCTACCCAATTGGATGATAAATAATTCAATCTTTAGGGTACCAAGGAAATGACTAGGCATCATCTGAGCACATGATGGAACTTGGTTGGTCTATAAATAGCATTTTCTGATGTCAATAGTATGTATGTACCCAATAATTAAAGTCATGGATAGAAATAGTGTGATTATGGAAGAAGACACAGAATGAGAAACAAGAAAGGCCCAGGGACAGAAACGGGCAGAGAGGCCAAAAGAGACCACCCCAGTAAAAGCTTTCCTGAAAAGATACTGCATAGGTGGAATTTTGTTTAAATTAAATTGTTAATAAAATGACAGTAGTCAATATCCCTTGTCTCCAGAAGCAAGGAAGATGAGGACTGAGAAGCAGCACTGAATCCCATCATTGTAATGCCACTGTTGCCTCTGGAGAGAGCAGTTTCTATGGAGTGGTGGGAAGAATGGACAACAGGCAGTGGACAAGGACTTACTCCATAGTGAAAAGAAACATGAGTTCGCAAACTAGGCAGGGAGAGAAAAGAGCATTGACCTCTGAAAAGGCAGGGAGAGGGTGGAGAAGGGGCGGGCCAACAGGATGACTTGGGCCTTTGTTCCCTGTACTGCAGGCCTTTGTCCTTTAGGGTGGCAGGGAGGCAGAGTGGTCCTTTGGAGTCAGGCTGCTGACTTGCTGTACAAAGTTGGGAAGTCACTTCTCTGGCTTTGGCTTCCTCGTTTCTGAAGGAACATTGTAAGTGCTTAGGAGAGCACGTAGGACAGTATTACTAAGCTATCGCATTACCAGGACGCCTGGCCATTCTGGTTTCCCCTTGGTATTCCTGTTAGCAGCAATGTCCGGCGCGTGATCTGGGGATCCTGGAGTTCCACAAGGGTCTTTCCTGGAGTCTGAGTGGTAAATGAATTTAAATTACAAAGGCATGATTAGCCTTTCCACTCTCTCCTTTTCCGAAGTATGTAGTGAGGCTTTTTACTGGCAGTATGATGAATGACACTGCAACAGAAACTAGCTAGAGAATCCAGCTAGTCTTAATAAAGAGGAAGAGGGGTGTGTGTTGTGTGTGTGTGTGTGTGTGTGTGTGTGTGTGTGTGTGTGTGTGTGTGTGTGTGTGTGATTTTAAATTTACTCTTCCCATGTAGTTTTGTGTGTGGTTTCAAAATTATAGTTGTTTTTTTTAATAAAATGTCAGCTGCAAAGGTCTCTCTTGCAGGAGGACCTAATTGAGGACTGCCTGAGAGACCCATGATTGCTGGCACAGACAATGCCAGCCAATCGGGAACTACTGTTTAAAAGATACACTTTCTTGGGAACAATGGGGCGTGGGTGAGGGGTATTACAGGAGCTTGCAGCAGCATTTAGAGGTGCTTGCTGGGGGGTGGGGGAGGGGTTCACTCCTAGCTACCACACCTCCAACCCCTAAGGGCAACTAGGGTCAGGGAGCTGACCTGTTTCTGTTAGACAAATCAAAACTAAACGTTTGGATTTTAATTTTTAAAAATATGAATGTGATAAATATTTGAAAGACATTATCTACCTGTTTTAGACAGGGTCTCATGAAGCCCAGGCTGGCTATGAACTCACTATGTAGCCAAGGATGACCTTGAGTTTCTGATTCTCCTGCCTCCACTGCCCACATGCTAGGAGTACAAGCCTATGCCACCACACTCTGCTTGTGGAGTCCTGGGGCTTTGAGCCTAGTGCTTCATACTCTACTAAGTAAGCTATAACCCCAGCCCAATTTTAAAGGCACAGAAGAAATTAACGCTAAGAATTTTGAGAATCATTACTCTGGGGACTGAGTCAGACCTGGAAGAATTGGCCAGTTTCCATGCCCTTGTTTAGTTAACCTAAGACCACTTTTTCTTTTCATTGTTCTAAATATCTTCAAGTAAATTTATTAGATCTTATTATTTTAATTACTTATTTATTGTCTGTCTCCCTCCCCCGCCCCCTCTGTGTGTGTGTGTGTGTGTAAATCAGATGACAACTTGTGGAAGTCAGTTTTCTCCTTTTCCCATGCCAGTCCTGGGGTTGTGAGTCATGGACATAAGCTCCTTCATACACTGCCGGCTCCATTGTTCTGGTTCTTCACTGTGCTTTACGCTTAGTTTAGAATGTCTACCTTTCTTTACCTATCAAAACTGCATAGTTTTAAGACACCATTAACCTATCATGCTGACTGACAGTGACATTTGTCCTTAGCTTTCCCTCTTAGGAGCTACACAGAATCAACTACACTTGGGCTCCTTCCCCTGCAGCCTCTTTCCTGTTCTCCAACCACAAACATGGCAATAGTTACACTTAGATTTAGCCTATGTGGGAGAATAAGTCTGTTTTTACTGTCCTGTCAAACTTTGTAACTTGGGCCCTCATTCAGCATTTCTTGTTCAGTTTTACAAAGCTGCTACTCAATCTCTCTCTCTCCCCCTCTCCCCCTCCCTCTCCCTCTCTCCCCCTTCCTCTCCCTCTCCCTCCCCTACCCCTCTTGGAAAGCTCTTTTCTATCAGAGTCAGATTATCTAATGGGACCGAGTGAGGAACATGGTCCCTACTTCTCATGTCTCCATCTCTTATACTCCTCAGGGCTTAGTTAAGAACTAAATGTATTTTCTTCTTTTTTTGTTTTTGTTTTGAGGTACGGTTTCTCTGTGTAGCCTTGGCTATCCTGGAACTGTTTCTGACTCCCGAGGGCTGGGACTAAAGGTGTGTGCTATCACCGCCAGGCTAAAAATATTTTCTTTACAAATAATTTCTACCAGATTCTGAGCCATAAGATAAGCTTATCTGTACCCTGTAAATACTTCACGGTGATCTACAGCATCTCCATGTGTGTCCTAAATCCCACAGTAACTCTGCAAGGAATATTTTATCCCTTCGAATTAGTTCTTGCTATCCAAAAAATTACTCCCCGACACCCCCTAAAAAATGTAGTCACTTGCATGCTTTTTGTCCAGGTAGCTGGGTCTTGCTTTTCAGGTACCATGTTATGCTGTGAGAAGGCTTGGCCTCAGCCAGGTAAGTAAGCGCTCACGGGCAGTTAATGAACACATTACCTTCTTTTATTTTCTTTTCTTTTTTTTTTTTTTTTTTCGAAGCTAGGGACCGAACCCAGGGCCTTGTGCTTGCTAGGCAAGCACTCTACCACTGAGCTAAATCCCCAACCCCGAACACATTACCTTCTACAGTACACTTAACCTTTTCTCTGTCCAGGGTCTTGCAGAAAGTACAGTTGAAAAGAACTGGGCAGAGTCCGTGACCGCGTGACTCTTTAGATAAAGGAAAGGGAATAAGCATTCTGGAGTCCGGAGTCTAGGGTAATATTCCCACTTAGGGTTGGCCAGGAAGTATGGTCCCACCTTACACAGCCACCATCAGAGAGAATCCTCAGTGAGAAGTAAGATGGGATTGCCTTCACTTCTAAAACCACTTTGTGTTGACAGAGTCACTGGACTGCGTGAGACTATCTCGGAAAGGGTGGGTCTACCAGTGGGCTTGCCTTTCGTTGTTTCCCTTACACGTCCGCAGCTCTGAGCATAGGAGCTAGATAAGCAATCTCCACAGCTGGGGTGCCTGGAGACATAACTTCGTGCCTGCCTTGTGAAACCTTTTAGACTGTCCTTCAATGTTTCAGGTCTGTACGTTCAGTAAAGAAACTTACAAGAAGTCACTGGTGAGTGCCCAAGTCTCCAGAAAATTCTGAATTTACAAAAATATTTAGACACATCTGCAAGACCCTACGAGGTTGCTGTTAAAACAGAACTGAAGAGTCACTGTTTGAAGATTGTTTAGTCTTTATAAAAGGTGAGAGTCAAAGGTGGAGTTTTAAGCCTTCCAGAGGTATGATGGAGTGACTCTGTCCTTTTTTTTTTTTTTTTAGTAATCAGAGAGGAATTTTGTTATTCCTGAGACTTTCAATTACATGTCCAGGAGATTATAGTTAATAAAATAAGGCAAGTGATTTGTTGATATTAAGCAGCATTTGTGATGGTTGAGCAAGTCTCCTTCAGCCATAGAAATGTGCTAACCTCGCCAGGACATTCACTCCTCCATTCTGTGCTGACAGTACACAAGTTATCGTATAGCCTGCATGGGAGTGTGAGCTCTGCAGCTATTTTCAGCTCACCCTCTGGCTTGCTTTCTAACCTTGGGAAAATCACTTCTAGGCCCTGTGCCACCAACCTGCCGTCTCTAAATCAGGGCTGGTTAGTGACCTTCCTCTGTCTAAGTCAGTGCAGTCATGACTTCTGAAGTCTGGTGATTAAGAACTTGAAGACGCTCCCTAACAGTGCCATCTGCACATGTATTCTTTTGAACTTTTCTCACAGGCCAGCCTTACTGAGCAGTTGATACTTTTCGCTCTGATAGCACTTCTGCAGAGAGCCCAATGTACTGAGGCTATTGGACTCGTCCGGCCTAACTAAACCTCTTTTAAACTGAGAGTGGAAAAAGGTTTTCCACCTCACACATTCATCTCCATTTCTCTTTCTCAGAGTATTCTTGACCTTGTTACACTGGATTCTGTGTTCTGTAGGTTTATTCCTGCGTTGTTAGTCAACAGATGGTGAGCAACATTGTCAAAATAGGATACAAAAGCCATATATTTAAGATGGACGAACTTGAAATACATCTATTTCGTGCAGTTTTCATATCTTAATGCAATGCAAGGTTCAGCTACAGCATCTCCTCTTGCAGTCTAACTGAACTCATTCAAAACATCTAACATGAGTATCCACATCCTTCCCCATGATTACCAATGCTTATTTTTAAGGGTTATGTATGAGTATGTATATGTGTGTATATTAATATGTACTACATGTATATGGGTGCTCGAAGAGGTCAGAAAAAGTCATTAGATCTCCTGGAACTGGAGTTAGAGATGGTTGTGAGCTGCCGAATGTGGGTATACTTTGAAATGCTGAGTCATTTCTCCAGCCCCCAATTACTAGTAATTTATAGGAGTCTTCTCTTTTTTGTTGGGGCGAGGCCGGGGCCTCATGTAGTCCAGCTATCCCCAAACTCATTCAGCCAAGAATGACCCTGAACTTCTGATCCTCCAAATAGCAGTCTTACAAGGGTGCTCTGAGCCCCCACCTCATTCTTCCAGCCTTTCTACATGTGGTGCTTTGAATATGCTTGGCCCGGGGAGTGACACTGTTAGGAGGTGTGGCCCTGTTGGAGGAAGTGTGTCATTGTGATATAGGCTTTAAGACCCTCATCCTAGCTGCCTGGACATCAGTCTTCTCCTAGCTTCTTTCAGAACAAGATGTAGAACTCTCAGCATCTTCTGCACCGTGCCTGCCTGAATTGCACCGTGCCTGCCTGAATGCTCCCATATACTCCTGCCTTGATGAAACGGACTGAACCTCTGAACCTGTAAGCCAGCCCCAATTAAATGTTGTCTTTGTAAGAGTTGCCTTGCTCACAGTGTCTGTTCATAGCAGTAAACCCCTAACTAAGACACTACCTGAGCTTGTTTCATGTGAGGTGTCTTTTTATGGTTCCAATGGCTTCAAGTTCAGTTTCCTTTTCGTTTTCTTAAAAAAAAAAAAAAAATCCCTTGAAGGAGCTGAAGGAATTTGCAACCCCATAAGAACAACAATACCAACCAACCAGAGCTCCCAGGGACTAAATCACTACCCAAAGACTGCACATGGACAGACCCATGGGTCGAGCTGCATGGACACACACCAATGGGAGGAGAAGCCCTGAGTCCTGCCAAGGCTGGAACCCCCAGTGTAGGGGAATGTCAGGGCAGGGAGGTGGGTAGGGGGTGGTTAAGGAGGGGGAACACCCTTATAGAAGAAGGGGAGGGGGATGGGACAGGGGATGTATGGATGGGAAACTGGGAAAGGGAATAACGTTTGAAATGTAAATAAAAAATATCCAATTAAAAAAAATCCCATTCACACAAAGCTTCACTGAGATTTTAACATTAGGGAGACAGCTTTTAAATTGATATACTAACCCTACCTCTTTTAAAAGTCAGTTTCCCCATTCTATCACCAACAATTTCCTATTAGACCTTCACTTGGTGCACACCCAGACTTCTCATTTTACTCAGGGCTCCAATCCCCTTCTTCCTCATCCTATCTCTTTTATCTAAAACCAATGATAAATCCTCCCCAAAGTTTTCATGCAGGTAAGTCTTTCTGATCTTGCTAGGACTTCCCTTACACATACTGACATAGTTTCCTTTCCCCCAGAGTGGCTTGCCATTTTCCCAAAGACAGTGTTTGCCCATAAGAGGAATACTGGTATTTATTATGTCACTAAAATTCCCCCTCATTACATAAGTGTACACTCATTTACATTTCTGAACTAATTCATGCATGCTTATTATTTTATGTATGCTTCTTCATTAATGAACGGACTCCATGATGACTAGTTTAATACATATCCTCCCAATTATTAAATATGCAGGTGGTTTCCAGCTTCAGCTTGCTTCCCATCACAAATGCTGCTGCCATAGGCAGTGTCTGAAAGTAATTTTCTTTCACTTGGATTATTTCGAGTAGGTGTATTCCCAATATAGATCAGGAGAAAGTGAGTAATTTCACTAGGCTTGTTCCTTGATACAGCATTCTTAAAAAATGGTTACTCTGCTAAATCGTTCTATGAGCATATATTTATCTATTTTTCCTAGCTTCATCGATGGTCTCTTTTTATAACTTTTTTTTTTTTTTTTTTTTTTGGAGCTGGGGACCGAACCCAGGGCCTTGTGCTTGCTAAGCAAGCGCTCTACCACTGAGCCAAATCCCCAACCCTTTTTATAACTTTCAATTAGCATTGCAGTAAGGCTAAAACTTCCTCCAAGGTTTATCTCTTTGGGTTTGTTCTTCTGTAAACTCTTTGATCCAGACGGTTTGTTTTCACACCTTCATTGAGCTACGGCTCACCTACATACAGTTCTTCCACTGAAGTACTTGATCGAATCTCTGTATATTTGGAGATGTGCAGTTAACACTTCAGTCAATCATAGAACAATTAATTCATCATTCCCCCTAAATAAAACAAACAAAACAAAACAAAAAAAAACCCTTGTATTAAGTCTTAATTCTTACCAATTCTCTTCCTTTTTAGTCTTAAATAACCACTAATTTTTCTGTTTTTTATAGTTGGGTCTGTTTTGATGTGTCTTATAAGTGGAATTCTACAACACGTGATTTTTAACCAAAAGACTTAACTTAGCACGACGCTCTGGAGGTTCACCATGCTGCAGCATGTCTGTTCGTCAGCCCTTGCCATTATTGAATAACCATGTAGATGTATTTCGTTGTTTTACCTATGTACTAGTTGATGGGTATGTGAGCCATCATCACCTTTTCTCCATTATAAATAATCCTGCTTCACTCCTCAGTTTTTGTGAGGCATGTGCTGCCTGTGTTGTGTATGTATGTAAGCGTGCCAGGGCTGGGTCGTCTCATAACTCTTTGACTGGACTAGAGTGACTACACTGTCGTCCAAAGTAGTCTCCCACCTTACGTTTTTTTACTATTTGTGTATAACAGTGAGCATTAGTTCCAGTTTCTTCACATACATGCTGTGTTCGCTGGCTAGAACTATCAGAACAAAATACCGCAGACTGAGCTGATTAAAGACCAGAACTTTTATTTTCTCACGGGTCTAGAGGGTAGAAATTCAAGATGGTTATCAGCAGATGATGTCTTCTCCCTGTGGCATGGAGTTTTGTTTGTTTGTTTTAGTAACCGTCTCCCTATAGAACTGGCATGGCCTCAAACTTGTGACGGTCTTTCAGTCTCAGCCTCTCCAGAGATCGGTTTACAGGTTTGCATCTCTCTGCTGAGCCCCGCGTCTTTGCACATATACCTATCTCTTCCTCCTCTCATAAGGATGACTGTCATACTGGGTTGGGACTTTCCCTTATGATGACATTTAACCTTAATCACCTCTCTTAAGTTGGGATGGTTAAAGCTTCAGTATTAATTGTTAGAGGACACAATTCAGTCCATAACACTTGACACTTGCTGCAATATTTTTCTAAATTAGATATACTATATAAAATCGCTATCTTTTTATTAATATATAAGAAAATATTAATATGGTGATGTGGTTTTGATTTGCATTTGCTTGATGGCTACTGTTTTGACTTCTTTCCTTCCTTTCTTTTTTTTTCTTTCTTTCTTCCTTTCTTCGTTTCTTCCTTTCTTCCTTTCTGTCACTGTATCAAAAAACCTGATAGACAATTCAAAAGAGGAAAGATTTGTTTTGGTTTGTGGTTCCAGAAGCCTCAGTCCATGGTTGCTGGCCTCTATGGGCTTTGGCAGCACACCACAGCAGTAGGAGAGTCTTCCCCTCAGTGGTTTGGAAACAGAAAAGAGTCAGGAAGGGACCACAGGAAGACAACTTTTAAAAAGGTCCTCAGGAACCCAGTGCTTCTAACTCAGACCCTCTTCCATAGCTGTACCACTTCCTGACTATTCAGACTTTGAATCTATCAGTGTTTTAAGTCTTTCAATGAAGGTAGAGCCATCATGAGTCAATCACTTCTCCAATGTCCCACCTCTGAAACACTGCTTCGATATCTGAGGACGTATAGGGTACATTTCATATCTAAGCCATTAGCAGCTATTAATACCTAGGCATATTTTACATGCTTGTTGGCATTTATACATCTTCTCTAAAGAAAAAGTTATGATTTACCTTTTGTCATGTCATATATTATTTCTGTTATAGATAATATACATTATTGATTATTGGGAAATTAACCATAGTAGACTTTTTCTAAACCTTGGGGTTAATGATAGACTTTTAAATATTTTTAATTAATTCTTTGAGACTATAATACATGCATAGAATGTATTTTGATCATATTCCCTCCAAATTCCTCCCAACCCCACCCAGATCTATACACCATCTTTCTACCCTATGCCAACTTTGTGTCCTATTTTTTAAATAACCATGACAGACTTTCTAAGAAAGATTAAAAAAACAAAAACAAAAACCTCTAAAAACATTTTAAAATCATTTAGTGTAACTACATGAAAATGAATACAGTCATTTCCCAAAATGTAACCAAACTAATTAAGCCAAAAGGTATGGTGGGTAAAAGACTATTCACAATGGACTAATTTTTTTTTTCTTTTCTTTTTTTCGGGGCTGGGGATTGAACCCAGGACCTTGCGCTTCCTAGGCAAGCGCTCTACCACTGAGCCAAATCCCCAACCCCAACGGACTAATTTTTATACACATACTTTATAAATACATATATAATCTGCATTTTAAAATGGTCAATAGATAGTATACTACATAAAGAGATGATGTATTGTGGGCTGGGGCAATAGGTCACAGTAAAGTGCTTGCCATGCCAACAGGAGGATGTGGA
The DNA here is from genome assembly GCF_021556685.1 of Rattus norvegicus. Classification (NCBI taxonomy): domain Eukaryota; kingdom Metazoa; phylum Chordata; class Mammalia; order Rodentia; family Muridae; genus Rattus; species Rattus norvegicus. The sequence goes on from NC_141537.1 coordinate 117,609,737, forward strand.
TCAAAAGGACCTGAATTTGACCCAGAGCACCCATTTAAAAAGCTGGACATTGTGGCCAAGACTCGTTTCTTGCTTGGTGCTGGGGAGGCAGAAACTGGAGGCTCTCTAGGGCTTGCTGGCCAGCCAGTCTCGGTGAATCAGCAAGCCCCAGGTCTGGTGAGAGAACCTGTATCAAAAAATTAGGTGGTCAATCTCTTAAGATGATACCCAAAGGGGTTGGGGATTTAGCTCAGTGGTAGAGCGCTTGCCTAGGAAGCGCAAGGCCCTGGGTTCGGTCCCCAGCTCTGAAAAAAAAAGAACCAAAAAAAAAAAAAAAAAAAAAAAAAGATGATACCCAAAGTTGACCTCTAGCTCCCACACACCTACATACATGAGAACCTACACCTGACGTGTGCTCTTCCTCCAAAATAAGAATTAAATCAGGAAAACAAAACAAAAGCATGAGGACTGGTGAGATGCCTTACAACCTGTCCAGCATGGTCAAAACCGACCCTAACAAGTTGATCTCTGCACAAATGCCTTTGTACCTGTGCACATGTGGATGTGTGTGCAAACACACAAAAGCAAATACATTTAATTTAAAAAGTTAAAAGATAAATAATAAATTGGCATGTGTATGTTTGTGTGTCAGATTTCTGTTTCTGCGACAAAAGACCCGTGAAAAGTCAAAGTGGAAAAGATTTATTTGGGGTTTGGGGATTTAGCTCAGTGGTAGAGCGCTTGCCTAGCAAGCACAAGGCCCTGGGTTCAGTCCTCAGCTCTGGAAAAAAAAAGAAAAGAAAAGATTTATTTGTTAGTTTGTCTTTTTTTTTTTTTTTTCTTTTTCCGGAGCTGAGGACCAAACCCAGGGCCTTGCACTTACTAGGCAAGCGTTCTTCCACTAAGCTAAATCCCAACGCCGCTTATTTTGACTCATGATTTCAGAACTTTCTAACCATGTCCACTTGCTCTGGCCGCCTTTGTGTCTGTGGTGAGACCGGCTGCCACGGCTGAAGCAGTTCACCACATTGCAACTCTAAATGTAAAGGCAGAAGGTGAGCCTACATACCTTTGGAGGGCGAGGTACTGATGACCTCCATACCCATGCGTGCACTATTTGGGAAAGTTTCTAACACGACCAACTGTAACACATGTGCTTTAGAGGAACTTTACAATCCTAAACCATACCGAACTAAAAGAGAAAAATAAGCAAAGATAACGAGCAGCAGAGATGTCGACAATTGCTGTATTACATAAAGACGTGATTGTGGGCACATACATGTAAGCAAGCACACATATAAAAACAAATCTTTTAAAAATAACAAATGGCCGACAAAAACAAGTTATGGAAGTACTTAGTTTGGCCCAGTTTGAAAGTCATGGTGGAAATCAAGACAGCAGGAGCATGAGGGAATGGTCATTGCATCCTCACTCGAACTGAGTCGTGTTCTTCTTAGTCAATCCAGGGCCTTCCAGCCCTTGAGATGGTGCTGCGCACAGTCAGGATGGGTCTTACCACCTCCACTTACCTTATCTCACAGATGTGCCCAGAGGTTTGTCTTCTGGGTGATTCTAGATCCTGTCAGGTTGACTATTAACCATTATTCAACCAAGACCTATTTGGTCTAAACAGGGAAGAGCCCTCCAGATCAGAAGCAAGTCTCTGGCGATACAGACCTTTCCCCTCTGCTGTCAGCTCCAGCCTGAATTCTCACTGATGCTTCGCTGAGCTTTGAGTGACCAGGGCGGGGGGGGGGGGGGGCGGGGGGGCGGGGGGCGGGGATCGGCTGGTCAGACCCCGCCCCCGGATTCCCGCGCTCGTCTCCTATTGGCTGGCTTGTTGGTGGGCGGGACCCTGCACGGAGCTCAACGCCTGGGGACACGGCAGAGGCGAACGAGGTGAGGGAGGAGCTCAGAGCTGTGCAGGTCGGCGATGCCCGGGGCTGGTGTTCCGGCAGCGGCGTCGAGCCCCAAGTCCGGGGCCTCCGGGGCGTTGCAGGTGTCGGACTCCCTGAGGCGGTGAGCGCTTCCCTTGTCCCAGGTGCCCCTAGACGCCCGCGCTGAGGTTTCAAGGGGCGGGCCGCCAAGTCCCCTGTGGCTGTCAGTCACTCCCTGGCTCCTGCGCTCGTTGAGCGCTGGGCGTGTAGGAGGTGGCTGGCTGTCAGTTAAAGGCGCGGGACGCCTGGGCTTGCGCCCTTGGTGACACCAGCCCCTAGGCTGCACAGGCCCTTGGCCACATTTGCGGCCACAGTCCCTGGCCACTTTGGACAGGCTCAGCGCGAAGCCCTGGGTTCTGCGAAGGAGCATACATGACGGAGACCCCTGAGAGGATAGGTGGAGGGCTGGCCGCTCAGCGTCGGTGCAGCGAAATGGCTGGGATGAGCTCAGCTTTGAAAAGCTTGATCTTTTTCAAAAATGACACTTGCATAACTTGCTGTGGCTCATCTTAAAATAGTTTTTGATGTCAAGACTGTAGACGTTCGAATGCAAGACCGTCACATTCCCCCATCCAAGAGTAACTTTCGAGCTTTCTTATTTGGCTAGTAAGAAGCTTCTGTCATCAGAAGTTGGGGGAGGGGCTGCTGTGGAAGCTCAGGGGTGGAGCGCTTACCTTCTGTGCAAAGCCCCCTGAGTTTCATCCTCAGCACTTAAAAACAAAAAACAAACAAGAAAAAAAAAAGCCCACCATACATATTGAAGAATGGGAAAAATGAAAGGAGCCTTGCACAGCATTTGGGACGTTCTTGAAAGGCTGTATTTCTTCCATTTGTGTGATTTTCACCCACTGACACCCAGGCTTAGATTCAGAAAATGTTTAACAGCGCCCCCCTTAGCGGAGGGAAAGTGGGCGGCACCTGGCAGTTGGAGTAGTCAACCCACAGCTCAGCATAGGAGGCAGCAGCCCCTAATCAGGGCAGCTACTGGCATGTCCCATGAGTCACAAGGGACACTGTTTACATGCAGGCATTGGGGGCACTAAGAGGAATTGGCACTAAGAGGAATCGTCAGTCCCAGAGATTCATCCTTCTGGCTGGAATCTTCTTTGGTTTTCTGTAGGGACCTGCCGGGAATCACTTTGCATTTTGCACTCCTAGTGTGTGTGTGTGTGTGTGTGTGTGTGTGTGTGTGTGTGTGTGTGTGTGTGTGAATGACAAGCATTGTGGAGAAACGCTTTGGTGTTATGTCATCCTTCTTGGTGCCAACTTTTTGAGTCAAGTTCTTGTGACATTGTTTCAGTCTGCCTTGCCCTTTCTCAGCCCCCAGGGTTGGTTTGAGTGAAAAGGAGTGGTGGCACTAGGTGGTTTTAATTGCTGGGTTTGGTTTGGTTTGGTTTTGTGCCCGCACGCGTGCGTGCGTGCGTGCGTGCGTGCGTGCGTGTGTGTGTGTGTGTGTGTGTGTGTGTGTGCTGCAACTTAATCTGAAGTCTTTAAACGATGATAGTATTACTGACTTTTAAAAGGAGTGTATATTAGAGATTGTTCTTACTTGAGGACAAGAATGTACAAACACTAATTTTATTCGGTAAGTAGGAAGAACTTCGAATGGACCTTTTCAAAACCAACATTGCTACAGAGAATTTGCTAGCACTTTGGGGTGGTTTAAATGAGAATGGCCTCCGTAGGGTCATATACTTGCATGCTTATCCCAAGTTGGTGAACTGTTTAGGAGGTGTGGCCTTGCTGGAGGGGCTGTGGTCTTGCTGGAGGGGCTGTGGTCTTGCTGGAAGAGGGGTGTCGCTGGGAGTGGGCTTTGAGGTTTCAAAAGCCCACACAAGCCCCAGCCTCTTTATCTCTGCCTGCTGTTTGCCAGTCAGAATGTAAAGCTCTGAACCGCTGCTCTAGCTCCATGCCTGTTCGCTTCCCACCCTGAGAACAATGGACTGACCATGAAACTGTGAGCAAGCCCACAATGCTCTCGTTAAGTTGTCTTGGTCATGGTGTCTCTTCACAGCAATAGAGCAATAACTGAGACACCCTTGAATTTATATCTTCTGTTCATTTTGCTTTGCCATAGGCTTAAAGATCGATTTGCTGTCCCTACTTGTCAAAACTTTTTAGTGTCTTTCTTTTAGAGTTAAGTATATTTTAAGAAGGGAGGTTATAAAATGTATTATTCCTTATTGTAGCTTCTCAGAATGGAAAAGCTTAATAATGCTTTATGGCAATAGAATAATTTAGAGAACATAGGACTGGAGAGATGACTCAGAAGTTCAGAGTACTTGTTGCTTTCGGGAAAATTTTGGTTTTGGTTCCTGGCATCCACCACATTGGCTCACAACCATCCGTAACTCCAGTCTCAGGGACCTGATGCTCTCTTTTGGCCTCTGCACTTACCAGGCAGGCACATGTTGCACATACACATTCAGGCAAAACACTCATACATATAAAGGAAATAAATCTAAATAGACTTGATTTTTTTATTTTAGCCTGGTGTGTTGGCACATACCTTTAATCCTAGCACGTAGGAGACAGAGACGGGCAGATCTCTGAGTTCAAAGCCAGTCTGGTCTACAGAGCTAGTTCCAGGACAGCCAGAGACACTCTGTCTTGAAAAACAAAACAAAAAAGTCAAATGCTTTTCAGGTAGTGGTGGTGCATGCCTTTAATCCCAGCACTTAGGAAGCAGATGCAGGCAGATCTCTAAATTCAAGGATACCCTGGTCTCCATAGTGAGTTCCAGAACAGCCAGAACTAACTACGTTGTGAGACTCTGTGTGTGTGTGTGTGTGTGTGTGTGTGTGTGTGTGTGTGTGTGTGTGTATGGAGAGAGAGAGAAGGAGAATGTTATAATAATAACTGTTCAAGTCCCAGCATCCACATGGCAGCCCAGAACTGTCTATCTCCAGTTCCAGGGCATTTGATATCCTCAACCAATATACATAAAATTTAAAAACATGTTTTAAAAAACATATATTAAGTTGACTATTTTTTAAAAGTGTACTATGATTTGTAGAATGGTAGAGTATGCTGTACCTCATCTAAAACAATTCTAAATGTCAAGATAATCATTGGAATGGAACATTTGCACTTTTGTTTACTAAATAGTAATTTTGAGCTCTTTTATTTTTGGTAATGTATCATCTTTCATTAAAGAAATAGTGCAAAAAAATCTAAAAATACCTCGTTGTTCTAGCTTCCTTATTGTTCTTATGATAAATGAATGCTCTGACCAAAAATAACTTGGGGAGGAAAGGAATTATTTGGCTTACACTTGTGGGTCTTGGTCTCTCACTGAAGGAAGTCAGAACAGGAGCTCTAGGCGGGAACTGTGAGGAAACAATGCTGTCAAAGCACAATGCATAGTTAGCCTTTACGTGTAACGCAGACCACCTACCTGGGGATGATACCACCCTCAGTTAGCTGGGTCCTCTCACATCGATTAATAATCAAGATAATCCTCCACAGACATGCCCACTGACCAGTCTGATCTAGGCAGTTCCTCAGTCGAGGCTCTCCTGTGTCAGACGACTGTAAGCTGTGTGAAGGTGAGAATAAGGCTACCTAGGGCACTAATGCGTCCACCCCTTCTTTTCCAAGGATCATCATCATTAGTAGTACAGTTGCTTCTGCTTGCTTTCACCCACAGCTACATGCTCAGCTTTTAATTTTAGAATGCTAATATATGGAATATGCCATTTTAGGGTGAGTGGGTGGAAGCCCAATAGGCCTTATTAAGATTTCAGTTTTTCTCCATTGAAGCGTTAGTGCCACCAGAGGTTTGGGGTTTGGTGAGAAGAGAAGCTTATTTAGCTGTTCTATTATTATGTGGGTAAATATGGCTACTTTAAAGCCAAATGAGGCTGCTTTTATTTATCTTTCTGTCATTCTTTGAGTCCTTCCTCTAAATGTTTTTTTTTTCTTTTTTTTTTCTTTTTTTTCGGAGCTGGGGACCGAACCCAGGGCCTTGCGCTTGCTAGGCAAGCGCTCTACCACTGAGCTAAATCCCCAACCCCCCTCTAATTGTTTTAATGCCATCAAATAGGCCAGACAATGCAGGGCTCTGTCAATCTCAGTTTTAGAAAGTCTGCTTCTTCATGTCTCTCATATCTACACTCTCGTCTGCTCTTTCAAGAACAATATCTTTAAAGAGGCAAGGAAATAGGTTCTCACACAAGAGCAGCAGGGAAGGAAACCATCAGAGCTCTGGGAAATAAAAACTGGAATCCAAATGGAAGTGAGAATGAAAAGACTAGATAACAATGTTGTCAGAGTTTGAGGTACAACACGGTTCTGAGTCTTTCTTTTTTATGATTTAGTTATTTTTACTTTATCTGTACAAGTGTTTTATCTGCATTTATATAAATGCACCATATGCATGCAGAGTCAACACTAGCCAGAAAGGGTGTCAGATCTCCTGGAACTGGAGCTACAGACCACTGGAAGCTGCCAATGGGTGCAGGTAGCTCTGTTCTTCTGTAAGGACGGCGAATGCTATTTATTTTATTTTATGTACATTGGTGTGAGGATCCCCTGGAACATGGAGCTGTGAGCTGTCATGTGGATGCTGAGAATTGAACCCCGGGTACTCTAGATGAGCAGCCAATGCTCTTAACCACTGAGCCATCTCTCCATCCCCATAAATATATTTAACTACTCTCCAGCCTGAGTCCTGGGTTGTTCATGTGATCTTTCCTGGTATAATTCCTTTGCTGTTAGACCCTGTTTTTGCTTAAACAGGGTTTCCCTGCGGATTCCTAGCTGACCTGGAACTCACTATGTTGACCAGGTTGGCCTCGAACTCACAGAGGTGCACTTGTCACTCCTTTCTGAGTGCTGGGATTAAAGGCCTGCACTACCACATCTGGCTGGTTTACTCATGTGAAAAAAAAGTTAGTTATTATTCTTTTGTGCTTCTGTATGCACACACAAGTGAAGGTCAGAGAATAACTTGGGAATCATTTCTCTTCTACTGTGGGATCTGGGGGCTGCGCTCAGACTATCAGGTTGTGTAACAAATACTGAGCTGTCTCACTAGTCCTAGTTTACTTATTTTGGTGAAGCATTTAGTCCAGTTATTTCCAAGAAAAGATCATTTTTCGGGGCTGGGGATTTAGCTCAGTGGTAGAACGCTTACCTAGGAAGCACAAGGCCCTGGGTTCGGTCCCCAGCTCCGAAAAAAAGAACCAAAAAAAAAAAAAAAAAAAAAAAAAAAAAGAAAAGATCATTTTTCTTAATCTCTTTTTAGTCTTTGTATGTCTTAAAAATTTTGTGTGTTCAAGTGTCTATGAGTGCACATATGTGTACAGGTGAGTGTGTGTGTGTGTGTGTGTGTGTGTGTGTAGGCCATAAGTCAACCTCTGTTGTTCTTCAGGAGCTGTCACCTTGTTTTCTGAGACAGGTTCTATCACTGGAATTGAGAGGTGTCTTTCTAACACAAGTTATGGATTTGCCTGTCCCTGCCTCTCCTGAGCTGCTGTTACACTACCTCCTTTTTTTTTTTTTTTTAAGATTTATTTATTTTTATGTGAGTATGGGAGTACACTGTCGCTGTCTTCAGACACACCAGAAGAGGGCATCAGATCCCATTATAGATGGTTGTGAACCATAGTAGTTGCTGGGAATTGAACTCTGGACCTCTGGAAGACCTCTGTGCTCTTAACCACTGAGCCATCTCTCCAGCCACACACTACCTCCTTTTTAAAGGGGTATAGAGAATCAGACTGTATCAATTTTTTTGATTCTAGTTTTTCTTCTATTTCTTTGTTTCTGTCAATTGAAGTCCATTTAACTCTTTGAGGTTCCATTTTCTCTGAATGCAGGATAAAATATTGGGAGCAGAACCACTGAATGGAATACGGTAGAATCTCCATGACTATCTTGGTGTTCAGCGTCATAAGAGGACTCGTGGGACTTTAATACACTCCTGTTCTCAGCTAGGATGTTTAACAGTAAAAGGACATGGAGGAAATGTGGCAAAAGGAAAAGATTCATAGAATGAAGTCTTCAAAAAGCAAGGCACATCTATGGGGTAGCAGGGCAACATTCAGGAAGCGGAGATAGGTAGATTTCTGAGTTCAAGGCCAGCCTGGTCTACATAGGGATTTCCAGGAGAGCCAGGTTACACAGAGAAACCATGTAGAAAAATGAAAGCAAAAAACAAAACAAAACAAAACAAAAAAACCAACAAACCGGGGGCTGGAGAGATGGCTCAGCGGTTAAGAGCACCCGACTGCTCTTCCAGAGGTCATGAGTTCAATTCCCAGCAACCACATGGTGGCTCACAACCATCTGTAAAGAGATCTGATGCCCTCTTCTAGTGTATCTGAAGACAGCTACAGTGTACTTATATATAATAAATGAATAAATAAAAAAATTAAAAGAAAAAAAAGAATTACCATTATCAAGAAATAAAAAGTACATTCACTTAAAAAAAAAAAAACCAACAAACCAACAAACACCAAGGTACAAGCTCCAAAAGTCCTTCTTCCGTGCAGTTCCACAGGGTACAATTATAGGTGTGACAAAATGTCTGTGTGAGGTTTCTGTTGGGGGCTGCAGTGTGGTGTAGGCACTGGTGTAGTGCGTATCTGAGTTCTGGACTCTTGGAAAGCAGGTGTTTCATACAAACTATATTATTTATACTGTTTAGGTGCAGTGAGCCATCCTTCTTCCTTAGGGAATTGTGGAAGCCTTCCAGAAATCTGAGTTCCTAGATATCAGCCAAGGGCTGACCTTGCAACCATCCTTTCTAAAGGTTGAAGTGTCAGGTCTGTCACATGAGCTCTTCCACACGGGGACCACGTGCAGTCGTCCAAACACATTTGAACATTCTTTGCCTCAGTTTACCTCTAATGATTGGCTTGCAGCTCTCTTGTGTTTCATTTCCATTACAGCCCACCTAAACACTGCAAATATTTCTTTGAAGAAATATTCATAATGAGTACCGTATTTACATGAACCAGTTTTCTCATTTCTAATAAAAAGTATTTAAGCAAAGTGTTTTAATAAGAAATAATATAGGTCATTTTTATGTACGTTGAAGATGGTTCCCAGAAGTGAAAATCACAACTTTAACTTTATTCTTAAAATGGTAGGATTTAAGAACGAATTCCAAAGCAGGCTCCCTGATTGTACACATCATGATAATGAACCAGCATTCTGAATAACAATGTGTGAATGCATTCCGTATTCTACACTTCATGTAACTCTACAGGTGAAGGTACCAAGAGTAAATATTTTATCACTGGAACATGCAATAGATCCTTCTCTGTTGCTGTGACAAAAGCAACTGAAGGTTCAAAGAGTTTTTGGCTTATAGTTCTAGGGGGATACAGCCCACCATGGCAGGAAGGCATTGGTGGGGCCATGGTAGCAGAGACAGAAAGCTGGCTATCTTGTATCCACACTCAGGAGGCAAAAAGCAGCAGGAAGTAGGAGCAGGCTCTAAAACCTCAAATCCTCTCCCCTGTAATGTACTTTCTCCAGCAAGCCTCTACCTTCTAGAGGTCTGTAATCTTCCCAAACAGTACCAACAACTGGTGACTAATTGTTCAAACATATGAACCCATGTGGGACATTTCTTACCCAAACCCACAACAAAGCATCAGAACTCTACAGATATATTTTGAAACCATTTCATAATTTAAAACATTAACTGGTAAAGTGTTTATCTTTGAACAAAAAGTATCTGTGTTCCTTTCTCACATAAAACTTGAGTTAAAAAAATGAAGTGTGTGTGTGCGTGTGTGTGTGTAGGCATGCATGACAAGTGAGGTTTCTCTCTTTCACTTTGTTTGAGACAGGATCTCTCTTCTACTGTTGTACTGTATAGCTTAGCTAGACTTCAGGCTCCGGCTTCTCCTGTCTCTGACTCCCACTTCCCTCTAAGAATGCTGGGATCAAATTCAGGGAGTTAGGCTTAAATAGCAATTGCTTTCACTCACTGTACCAGCTACAGCAACTGGCAGAAACCCCGTTTAAAAAAAACAAAACAAAACAAAAAATAAAAAATGAAAACTTAGTTCTTTACTCTAGTCCTTCATTCTGTATTATCTATTGCATGTAACTCTACAGGAGGTCACATTGACATCTTGGCACAAGGGAAGTTATATCAAGTTTTGGGTTTTAGGTCAAGGATATTAGGAACTGTGAGAAAAACGAAGTAAGTACTCCTGATTGCTGTTTTGTTTTTTTGAGACAGGATCTCACATTGTTCTTCTGGCTGGCCTGGAATTCACAGCCCAGGCTGACCTTGGATAATAGGTGACCCTCTTGCCACAGACTCCACAGTGCTGGGATTATAGGAATGAGCCACTATGGCCAGCTTTAATTTTAATTTTTTTCAATTTCAGATTTAGGGACTGTGATAATAAATGCTTGGTTCTCTGACATGCCTGAACTATCCTTCATGATTTCAGATTTCTGGGTTTTCTTTTTATCTTGGTCATTTTAGCCATGCAGTTTACTGTTGTGGCTCCTACAGATTTTTTTTATTATGTATACAGCGTTGCACCTGCATGTACACGTGCAGGCCAGAAGAGGGCACCAAATCTCATTATAGATGGTTGTGAGCCACCATGTGGTTGCTGGGAATTGAACTCATGACCTCTGGATGAGCAGACAGTGCTCTTAACCGCTGAGCCATCTCTCCAGCCCTACAGATGTCTTTATATTATGACCCTTATCATTGGTGGGAGGCAGAGCAGAATCATAACTATATTCTTGGGTAAGATGTTGTCTTAGTTTGCTTTCTATTGCTGTAATAAAACTCCATAACCAAAACAAATTGGGAAGAAAAGGATTTGTAACAGTCCATCATCGGGGGAAGTCAAAGAACTCAAGGCAGGAACTTGGAAGCAGAAATGCGAAGCAGACAATATGGAGGAGCACTGTTTATTGGTGTTTTCTGAATGGCTAGATCAGCCTGCTTTTTTTTTTTTTTCTTTTTTTCCCGGAGCTGGGGACCAAACCCAGGGCCTTGCGCTTCCTAGGCAAGCGCTCTACCGCTGAGCTAAATCCCCAACCCCAGCCTGCTTTCTTATATACCCCAGGACTACCTGCCCAGGGATGGCACTGCCCACAGTGTGCTTGCCCTTTCACATCAATCAAGAAAATGCTCCACAGGACTCCTGCAGGCCTAACTGATGGGAATTCCTCTTCTTATTACTCTAGAAAAAACCCTAGGGGTTGGGGATTTAGCTCAGTGGTAGAGCGCTTGCCTAGGAAGCGCAAGGCCCTGGGTTCGGTCCCCAGCTCCGAAAAAAAGAACCAAAAAAAAAAAAAAAGAAAAAGAAAAAACCCTAACCAATGTAGATGTCTATGAAAATGTGATGATCACATTATTTTAATAACTATTATTACATTTCTGCCATTTTTATTCTTAGTTGAGCACTAAGCCTATTTTCTTGTGTTGTATTGTTTCATTGTGACAGTTGTAGGAAATGGACTTGGAAAATGTCTATTTGTTTTGCCATTTTACGTACTTATCAGACTGGTATCATATACCACGGGATCCCCCTTCACGCAATCCCTATCAAAGCCCAGTGATGGCTGGGTAGGTGGCACAGGCCTTTAATCCCAGTACTTGGGTAGCAGAGGCAGGCAGATCCCTATGAGTTTGGCTAACCCAGGTCTACATAGCAAGGTGCAGGTCAGCCACGGTTACATAGTGAGACCCTGTCTCAAAAATCAGTAGCAAACAAACAAACAAACAAACAACAAAAATCTAATGATAGTTGATAGAAGGAGGAATAAAAATCCATCTAAAATTCATATGGAATCATAAGGGATCCGGCACGGTTAAAATGATTCTAAAAGACAAATCTGAAGGATTCACACTTGTTGATTTCAAAACTTTCTACAAAGGTATAGTGATTAAAACTGTGATGTTAGTGTAGGAAGAGACATAAATAAAACTGTGAATTGATGGTGGAAGCATAACCTTCTTCAGCCACCTTCCTTAAACGGATGCCACGCTGGGTGTGAAAACACACTCCTGAATCTGTCAAGAGGAAGAGGCGGAGGATAGCAAGTTCGAGGCCAGACTAAAACCAAGACGGTCTCTAAAACAGAAATGGAGTCAAATGAAATGCATTTTTTTAAAAAAAGTGGTTATTTAAAAGACAAAACCAAGCATAGGATCACCATGTGATCTAGCAGTTCCACCTCTAGTGAGACCCTGTCTCCAGCGAACAGAAAAGCAGAGGGATGGAAATTGCACTGTTCCTACCCAGAGAAAGATCAAACATGGGCAAGGAAAAGGCCAAGTTTTTCATTAATTTAATCACAGCCTCTCCCTGCTTCCCAGTCCCACCCTCACAAATCCTCCTCCCATTACTCCGTCCCCTTGGGTACTGCCCTTCCCTGGGATATCAAGTCACAGCAGGACTAAGCACACATGTCCTCTCTCACAGAGGCCATACAGGACAGCCCAGCTAGGGGAAGGGGATCAGTGACAGGCAACAGAGTCAGAGACAGCCCTGCTCCAATTGTTAGGGGACCCACATGAAGACCAAACTGCCCATCTGCTACAAATGTGTAGGTGGCTTGGGTCCAGCCCCTGCACGCTCTCTGGTTGGTGATTTGATCTCTGGCAGCCCTCGTGGGCCCAGGTTAGTTGACTCTGTAGGTCTTCTTTATGGTGTCCTTGACCCCTCAGGCTCCCTCAATCCAATCCTATCTCCCTCTTCCACAACGCTCCCAGAATTCCACCTGATGTCTGGCTGTGGGTCTCTGCATCTGTTTCCATCGGCTGCTGTATGAAGCCTCTCAGGAGATAGTTATGCTAGGCTCCTGTCTGCACTTTTATGACAACACAACACACAGTGAGCAATCGAGAAGGAAGATCCATAGCTGCATTTGAGCCAGGGAAAGGGTAGTACCGCCAGGGAGAAGGAGACAAGGCAGCTTCTCACAGGCTGCAGACATCTGCCTCAGAACCAGACTGTCATTGCTGCAGCAAAATTAGTGTATTAAAAAAAATAATAATAATACAGTGAGGACTTGTGCCTCAACTGATCCGTTCATGGTTAAACACACCCTAGGAAGATGTTTCTTGAAGCTCTAACATTCTCATTGAAGATTCTTCAAGAGATCAAAGAAAAGAAGGTGGTTCCCATGATATATGATACTGGGCAAGTCAATGTGTAAAATGTTGAAGCAAATAGGTCTTGAAAGGGATTGCATTAACTGTGTAGCCTGCTGGGAGTAGAAATGCCATTTGACCATACTCCATCCTCTAACCTGTGAACATGGGGTTTCTTTCCTTTTATTTGTGTCTTTGATTTCTCTCAATAGTGTTTTGTGATTTTCAGTGTACATCTTTTTGAGGTCATGGCCGAAGTTTATTCCTAGAAGTATTATTTATGATGCTGCTATAAAGATACTGTTTTCTTTCCTTTTTGTTCTGTTTCCTTTGTTCTTTGTTTTGTTTGTTTGTTTGTTTTGTTTTTGTTTTTGTTTTTGTTTTTTTTTGAGGGTTTCTTTGTGCAGTCCTGTCTGTTCTGGAACGAGCTCTGTATAAGCAACTGGTTTCAAACTCAGAGATGCACATGCCTCTGCCTCTGCCTCTGCCTCTGCCTCTGCCTCTGCCTCTGCCCCTGCCCCTGCCCCTGCCCCTGCCCCTGCCCCTGCCCCTGCCCCTGCCCCTGCCCCTGCCCCCTAGTGAGTGAGCCACAAAGCAAAGTCATTGTTTTCTTAATTCTTTTCAAATTCCTTATATTTAGTGTACAGGAGCATAGGTGATTTGTGTGTTGGTTGTTTTTTAAATCTTTCAAGATTATTGAGTTTATTAATTCCACAGGTAAGTATTGCATGTGGGGGAGTGGGGTATGTTGGAGTGTGATCTTTAGGATCTAGTATACTGTATCCCGTCATTTAGGAATACTTTTTTATTTATGATTTGGATGCTATTTATTTATTTGTTTTGCCTATTACTCTGACTAGACCTTCACTTCCTATGTAGAATAGAAGTGGCTAGAGAACAACCTTGGGTATCATTCTCAGAACATGGCCACCCCTAGCAATAGTATCTGTCCTTTGGAGAAAGATCACTGACTAGGTTCGACTGGCTGGCCACAGAGCTCCCGTGATCCTCCAGTCTCTGCCTCCCCATTGCTGAGATTATAAGTGTACACGTGGCTTTTAAATGTAGGTTCTAGAGACCAAATTCTGCTCCTCGAGCTTGCAAGGAAAGTGCTTTACTGACTAAGTTATTTTCCCAGCCTGGATGGTTTTCCTATGAGATCACAATTAAGAATGGTGTAGGAAGTTATCATGTCCTTTGCAATGACTCCAGGGATAGTCCTGACTGTGGTGGTGAAACAGTGAAGAAAAGACAGACAGATGGACACATGTACACACAGAAAAGCTGGGATTGTGTGGTGGGCTCTGATAGAGATACTGCAGCACCTTGGAGGCTCAGCATGTTTATTATATGGAGTTTAACAGAGACATGGGGTCATTGCACACAACTGAACAGGAGATGGGTCATTACACACAGATCAACACGGAGACAGATTTATGGTATACAGCTGCATCAAGGAGGCAGGTTCAGCTAATCTAGACAGGAGTGGTCTCTGTGGGGAACAGTTTTCAGGCTGTAAATATCCTAGGGTAGGAGAAGCTATGCTGGATATTTTCTGCTTACACTGTCAACACTAGCCCTTGGTCCCCTGAAGAAGGTTTTGCCATTCCTTTGAATCCTAGGCTATAGGATCCTTGACATGGCTGTGCCAATGCCCACAGCAAACTTCACTCAGGATTTAACTCATTCATGGCTTCCTAAATCTCTAGAGTAAGTTTGCATCTATGTAACAAGGTATAGAAGGAGAATGAAAAGACAAAAAACAAAAAACAAACAAACAAACAAATAAAAAACCAGAAAGGAAAATATGCCCAGGTGGTGAGACAAGACAGTTGCATTAGTAGAAAATTTAATAATTCACAACAGAGCAATAAATTAGTGTGTTCAATAACAGAATTTTTATAGAAATAATAAAAGAACATTGAAAATGAAACCATATAGAATACATATAGGATGGGTGGTGGTGGTGTATGCTTTTAATTCTAACACTGGGGAGGTAGAGGCAGGCAAATCTCTGTGAGTTTGAGCCAGCCTGATCTACAGAGTGAGTTCCAGGAGAGCCAGGGGCTACACAGAGAAACCCTGTATTGAAAATCCAAAAAGAAAAGAAAAGAAGGAAGAAAGGAAGGAAGGAAGGAAGAAAAGACAGACAACCATATAGCATAAGAGAGATGACTAACTAGTTAGAGTGCTGAGAATCAGAGTGCTCAGCCTTAAATGAGACATTTGTAATAACTCAATCAAGACTCTAGATACGGGGTTGGGGATTTAGCTCAGCGGTAGAGCGCTTGCCTAGGAAGCGCAAGGCCCTGGGTTCGGTCCCCAGCTCCGAAAAAAAGAACCAAAAAAAAAAAAAAAAAAAAAAAAGACTCTAGATACATTGTAGAAGAGTGGTAGAGAAGAAAGTAAGGACCAGACAAAGGGTGGGAACTATGCTGTAAAATGTTGTCTTTGGATGAGACACGGCCACAGTGTCATGGACTCACTGCAGCTTTGGTTATCTGCACAAGATCAAGTCAACAACATCAGCCAGTCATTCCATCAGGAAGCACTATTTGGGCTCAGTGGGTTGCTAAGGGCAAAAAGAGACAGGAAAGTGGGAGGGGGGCTTTTAGTGCTGTTTAGTGGGAGTGGAAGGAGGGAGTTTGTGGTAGATAGAATCAAGATACATTGTATGCACATGCAGAGCTTTCCAAGAATAAATAGAAGATATTCTACTAAAAATATGTACAGGAGAGGAAAGGGAATGGAGAAATGTTGTAACTAAAATAAAATGTAAAAAATAAAATAAAGCAAGAAAAAAATGTGTAGTGGTAGCATATTCCTATAATCTCAACACCCAGGAGGCTGAGGCAGGTGTATGTATCCCTTATCACTTCAAGACCCGCCTGGTTTATAGACAGCAAGTTCCAGGTTATCCAGGGCTACACAATAAGTATGTATTATGTGAGTGTGTGTGTGTGTGTATATATACATGTATGTTTGTATATATGTATATGTGTACATATGTATATATGTATATGTATATATGTGTGTATATGTGTAAACACACATGTGTGTGTATGTGTGACATACTGCTGGATCTTTAGGGGTTAAAGAGATGGATTTGTCTTCAAGAGAGTGGTCTGCAATTCTAGAGGACCCTAGTTCATTTCCCAGAAAGTGGTTCACAACTGCATGTAGCCTCACTTCCTGTGGATGTGTCATCCTCTTTCTGGTCTTTGTTCGCACACACACCCCTCTAATCCCCCCACAAAAAGAACTGTCTTCAGACAGTAACAGAAAAGTCACACAGGCCTCTAAGGAGCCTGGAGTAGCCATTCTTGGCCTAGTACTTCAATAATAGACTGACGTGTCCAGTTCTATCATTTTGCTTTTTAAAATGATGTAGATAAGTTCACAATAGAAAGTGACCAAAATTATAAAAAGCAGATAAAACATAAGTCTTAAAATCAATCGGCTTTGACTTCTTCCATAGATTCTGAGATGTTTTCAGTTCAGTACTACAACAAAGCACCACAAGGTGGCGACAGAACTCAAATACTTTTTAAAAGTAGACTTGGAAAAGATCTCGTGTTGCCCTGATGAAAGTAAAAGTTTAAGAATGTCCCTTTCGGAATTTATGGATAAGTCCCGATGCTTGCTCTGGCCAGTTTTTGCAAGGCATAACCCCTTTCAAGGCAATTAACACGATCAAAGAGCAATACCGCTGAGTGAATTTGAGGTCTGTCTCGGGTTCTAGCAGACGTTAAGTACAGTCGCTCTTTGCTCTCTCTGTCTCCGTAGCCCCTGCCCCCTGCCAGCAGGGCTGAAGAATGGCTGGGCAGTTAAGAATGCTTAGTGCTCTTGCAGAATCTGTTTCTCAGCACTTAAATAGAAGCTCACAGTCTCCAGTAAGTAACTATAGCTCCAGAGAAGCCAACTCTTCTGGCTTCCTTAAATTTCTGCATGCATGTGGTACACCAAAACTCATGCAGGCACCCAAAGAAGGGTACATGGGAGGCCTTGAAGGAAAGAAAATGGGGGGGGGGTGATGCAATTATAATTTCGATAAATAAATGATTTTTGAAATAAATCTTAAAAGAACTTCATAAGCTAGGGAAGGTGTGCAAAGCAGTGGTAAGGTGTGGATTCCAGAGGCTTCCTGCTTGTTAGCCCACAAGTTACTGTGTGGTATTCAGTGAACTACTCACCTTTGTGTCTCATTTCTCTGTAGAATAGAGGCTGCAGTAGTGCCCCTTATTCTGTATTATTCTTGGGATTAGATGAGTCTAAGAGTGTGAATGGACTTCGAACAATCCTAGATTGCACATGAGATGTAAAATTCTATGGAATTAAATTTTCAATTTTTTTTTTTTTTTGTTTTTCTTTATTCATGATGGAGTTACCTCAATTTGATCTATTAACCAGATGAGTGAACTACTCAGGATTTTCCATGATTAAAAAACAAAGTTTAGGGGGTTGGGGATTTAGCTCAGTGGAAGAGCGCTTGCCTAGGAAGCGCAAGGCCCTGGGTTCCGTCCCCCAGCTCCGGAAAAAAAAAAAAACAAAAAACAAAAAAACAAAAAACAAAGTTTAGGGCTGGGTGTAGTGTCTTTAATCCCAGTGTGCGACACTGAGGTAGGCAGACCTCAGTTGTGGGCGGTCCTATGCTGTTTGTATTCTGATGTTAATTCAGATTGCTCAAGAGGGCTGCTCCCCTCCCCCACAGCAGTTGATCACTTAGGTGATCTCAGTTCAAACTGGTAAACAAAGGCTAGAGCAGGGTGGGGGGTGGGAGTGGAGGGGTGGGGAGGTGGGGAGTGGGGGGTGGTGTTTGAGAGTGGGAGCAGGGAGAAGACTTTGAGAGGGAAAGGAGAGAGGATTTAAAAGGAAGAGGAAAAAGCCAAGATAAAACAGAACTACAGGGCCAAGAAAAAGCATAAGTAACAAGGGGTCTTAGAGCTGGGAAGTAAGTTAATATAGTATTACATCTGCCCAATCTAAGCTTATAACTTGAAATAATTATAATATAATAAACAATTTATAATTATAATAGATTGCATGTTTATATGGGCTTACTGGGGTTGGAAATTCCAAGAACAGATCTCTGTTGAATTTGAGGCTAGCCTGGTTTATACAGTTCTAGGTCAGGTTTACACGGTCTTAAGACTCTGTCTTAAGAAAAAAAAAAATCTAGGGTCAGTGAGATAGCTCATTGGGTTAAGTAAGGCACTTACTACCAATCTTGACAATGACCTGAGTTCAGGTCCTAGGACCTACATGGTGGAAAGAGAGAACCCACTCTCACAAATTGTCCTCTGACACCTTCCTTACACATACACTATGGCATTTTTTTTTTTTTTTTTTTTTTAGTGTGAAAAATTAAGTTTAGGGGCTTGAGGAAATAGCATAGTGAAGTGCTTGCCATGCAAAGCACGAGGATTGGAGTTTGATCCTGGGCCCAGATAAAAAGGTTGAGTAGGGTGGTACACCCTTATAAACCCAACATTAAGGAGAGGGCTTGATGATGGTCTCAACAAAATTGGCGAGCTCCTGACCAGTGGAAGTCCCTATCTCAAAAAACAAGGTGGATGGCCCTTGAGGATGACCAAGATTGACCTCTGGCCAGTGGGTGCATACCAACAGATACACAAACACACATAAATCCAAGCAGGGTGTGGTGATACGAAGGTTTTATTTTATTTTATGTAGGTGAGTGTTTGCCTACATGTATGCACCATTCTGGTGTCCATAGAAGCCAGAAAGGTTGTTTGATCCCAGGGAACTAGAGTTACAAATGATTGTGAGCTGCCATGTGGTTTCTCTGCTCCAAAAGCAGCAAGTGCTCTTTAGCCACTGAGCCATTTCTCTTGCCACACATTGTGACCGTTTGCCCCGGCCTGTGGGGGTTCAGAGGAGACCTGGGAGGGGGTGAAAGAATGGGGGACAGGAGGCGCAAAGAAGAGCAAGTCTGTGTTCTGATCAAGCTCTCAAACTTTATTTCAAAAAACAGCGGCTTACAAAGACACGCAGGCAGAAAGGTCACCCAGGACCGATCCATCACTGCCACCACCCTCCTTATAGTCCTAAACCATAAATTGCAGTTATACACTGATAAGAACAGACAACTGGCTAGGTGTCCCAAGGCTGCAGGCTGTAACTGGCTTAATTTTCCTGGAGATAGGGACCATATAATGAGCAGAACATCCCTGAGTGTACTTGGCTCCTGGTAACTGTTTAGTTAATCCACTTAGATGGGTTTAGCTAGAACGCATTTGGTTTGACTGCTCTCTAGTAATATGTGATTATATCATCTAGGTTACTATTACTCTGTCCTAGGAAAATGGTACTAAATCAAGAAAACTTTTAACATTGCCATTAAAGCCAGAGTTGTTAGGAACATCTTTTTGTACACAGGGTTTCCCTGGGTATTTCTTGCTGCCCTGGAACTCACTTTGTAGACCAGGCTGACCTTGAACTCATTCACCTGTCTCTACTTCCTCTAGCAAACCTTACTGGCCTGTGCCACCAAAACTGACTTTTTTTTTTTTTTTTTAAACGAGTCTTTATTGTCCCCACTACTTGAGGGGGATAAATTGGGATGAGTGGGTGGCGCCAATGCCGGGCCGGCTGTGCTTCACAGGCTTGTAGGTGATGGAGAACACGCCCAGGTAGTGGCCGATCACCTCGGGTTTGATCTCCACCTGGTTGAAGGTCTTGCCGTTGTACACACCCACCATGCTGCAGACCCTCTAGGGCAGAATGATCATGTCCCTAAGGTGGGTCTTCACCACCTCCGGCTTCTCCATGGGTGGCGCCTCCTTCTTGGCCTTCCTCAAGCACTTGAGCAGTGGAGTGCTGCTTCGTCCGCAGGCCTCGGTTCAGGCGCTGTCTCTGCCGGGCGCTGTACAACTGCATCAGCTGCTCATAGGACATGTCCAGCAGCTGGTCGAGGTCCACGCCACGGTAGGTGAACTTGCGGAAGGTTCGCTTCTTCTTCTGCTCCACTTCCGCCATCTTGGCGGCTACTCGGAAAAGTGACTTTTTTTTTTTTTTAATGAAACTTATCCTGACAGTTTTATACACCTATCTAATGTATTTGACCACACTCATCCTTCTTTACTAATATTTATACCAATAAAGACACAGGAGGGAGTCGTAAACTGAGGCAAAAACCTGCTAGTTCAGGAGGTAACTTTATTTTCTTAACTATATACGAAATATATATCTACAAGCCTGACTCTACAACTAAACTGCCAGCTTTTTCTTTTTTCTCTCCATCTTTATTAACTTGGGTATTTCTTATTTACATTTCGATTGTTATTCCCTTTCCTGGTTTCTGGGCCAACATCCCCTAACCCCTCCCCCTCTATAGTGGTGTTCCCCTCCCCATCCTTCCCCCATTACCGCCCTCCCCCCAACAATCACGTTCACTGGGGGTTCAGTCTTCAACTGCCAGCTCTTTAGAAATTGCTTTCTACCTGTGTCATTCTACCGAGCTAGTCTACCTTTCCCTTGAGCTCCTCCAAACCCAAGAGGGCTCCTTAGCTCTCTTTCCCAGAATACTGTTTTACCTGTGTCCTGCCCACTGCTTCTCTGTTGTTCCTGAAAACCCAAGGAGAAAATCTCTATCTCTTACCAGAGCTCCTTCCATGAAGAGAGCCAAAACAGAGCACCTATCCAAGGTCCATTTGCTATAAAGGAAGTCTCTAGCTCCCCTCTACACCCTTGATAGGCTGAACCATGCCACCATCATGGTGTGTGTGTGTGTGTGTGTGTGTGTGTGTGTGTGTGTGTGTGTGTGTTTCACCTTTATGTTAGGGTAGCTCAAGACCACCCAGCTGACTTTGCCTTGGGCCATAGAGCAAAGACCACAAAACTTCTCCCCAGCTACTTGCCTTAAGCTAGGCAGGAACGTGCCATTGTTTAGGATCCTTATCTATGTAGGCTTTTAGAAGCACACACAAACTCTCTCTTCAGGACACACCTAACTGCTTCTGACATCCATTTAAGCTTTTTTTTTTTTTTTTTTTTTTTTTTTTTTTTTTTTTTGGTTCTTTTTTTCGGAGCTGGGGACCGAACCCAGGGCCTTGTGCTTCCTAGGTAAGCGCTCTACCACTGAGCTAAATCCCCAGCCCCATTTAAGCTTTTATATGTTGCTAACAATTAGGTTTTCTATGCACAATAATCAACTATCCTGTAACACCTTCCCTTCAACCTCCCACTCCTCCCTTTATGCCTCCCTCTCACTTTCATTTCTTTCTTGTGGGGGAGGGAGTGTTGTTTGTCTACTTGTTTGTTTTGAAACCAAGATCTCACTGTGTAACCATGGGTGACCTGGAACTCACAGAGGTCAGCTTGCCTCTGTGTGCCACCACACCTGGTATGACAGTTTTATGTAAACTTGACACAAACTAAAGTCATCTGAGGGGAGGGAACCTCAATTAAAAAAAAAAATACATCCTGGGCTATAGAGATGGCCCAGCGGTTAAGAACACTGCCTGTTCTTCCAGAGGTCCTGAGTTCAATTCCCAGCAACCACATGGTGGCTCACAACCATCTGTAATGGGATCTGATGCCCTCTTCTGGTGTATCTGAAGACAGCTACAGTGTACTCATAGAAATAAAATTTAAAATAAATAAATTTCAAAGAAAGAAAGGAAGGAAGGAAGGGAGAAAGAAAGAAAGTGACTCCATAAGATCAATCTGTAGGCAAGCCTGTAGGGCATTGTCTTGAGTGACTGATGGGAGAGAGCCCAGCCCATTGTGGGTGGTGCTCTCTCTGTGTGCTCTCTCTGTGCCAGCGGTCCTGGGTGATATAAGAAGGTAATTGGGGCTGGGGATTTAGCTCAGTGGTAGAGCACTTACCTAGGAAGCGCAAGGCCCTGGGTTCGGTCCCCAGCTCCGAAAAAAAGAACCAAAAAAAAAGAAGGTAAGCTGAGCAAGCCATGAGGAACAACCCAGTAAGCAGCATCCCTCAACAGTCTGTGCATCAGCTCCTGTCTCCAGGTTCCTGAGTTCCTGTCTGACTTCCTTCAGTGATGAACATTGGTAAAGAAATATAAGCCAAATAGGCCCCTTTCTCTCCAAGCTGCTTTTTGGTTGTGGTGTTTCACCTCATCAATAGAAGCCATAACTAAGACACCTGGCCCCTTTGTTTTTGTTTTGTGACCCATAGAGTTTAACCAGGACTGCTGTCATGAACATTTGTACCTGTGTCCTGAGACATATTGACATTTTTTTCTGGAAGATATATCTAGAACAGTGATGTTGCATTATCTAGTGATGTTGCAAAGACCAATAGTGTTTTGTAAGGGGATTGTTACACTTGTACCTTTGTACCAGTAGTGTACAAGAGTCACTGTTACAGTCTTTATCAACATCTGCTCTTTGACTCTTATTTGGCTTGTGCAGTGTGGTATTTCTGCTTCAGTTTTCCTGGCTTCTTGAATTTTCCTTATGACCTTTGCACTTAGTTTTTCTTCTGCCTAGAGGTTCTTGTCCTAGTTTGTTTCTGTTGCTGTGATAAAACACTAAGCAAAAGAAACTTGGTGAGAAGAGGGTTTTATGTGACTTACACTTCCCAGTCATTGTCTGCTACTGAGAAAAACTAAGGCAGGAACTCAACCAGGGCAGGAACCAGAAGGCAAGAACTGAAACAGAGGCCATGGGGGAATGAATGCTGTTTACTGGCTTGCTCCTCCATGACAGCTGTCTGCTTTTTTTTTTTTTTTTTTTTCTTTTTTCCGGAGCTGGGAACCGAACCCAGGGCCTTGCGCTTGCTAGGCAAGCGCTCTACCACTGAGCTCAACCCCAGCTGTCTGCTTTCTTATACAATCCAGCACCACGTGGTCAGGACTAGCCCTCTTCAACATCAAACATCTATCAAGGAAATGTGCCACTGGCCACTGATGGAGACATTTTCTGAGTTGAGGGTCCCTCTTCTCAGGTGATCTTAGCTTTGACGAAAATTAACCAGCATAAATCTATAGACTCCATTGTTTGTTCTCTCAACTTCTCGGGTTGTCTGAGTCCTTCCTTGTTCAACCCTTTTAAAACCCCATGCTTCTTCCCCCTTTCCTTAACCCTACCTTCTTTGCTTTTCCCCAGTGCACGTTCACCACAGAGGAAAGCTGTGGTAATGGGGAGTTTGCAAGTCCAGCCCATTGCTATACCTAGAACTTAGAGCAAGTAGGACGCCCATAGCCTACTTCAGTAAGCATTTGCTGACTTTACTGAATGATTTTCATTGAGATTCCATTTGCTTTTCTTGATCACTAATGAAGTAGATTATATTTTTCTTGGCCATTTTTATGTCCTTGGCCTAAAATACCTACTCAGATACTTTGTCCATTTTTCTAATGGGCTGTTTCATATTTTCTTATTGCATTGTAGGTGTTCTTTATGAAGTCATATTATCCTTTATGGCATAATGTAACAATTTTCATTACATTTTATAAGTTTTGTTTTACTTCTAAATGGTCAAGTTTATTAATATCCCTTCACGTTTGTCTTGAGTGTTATATAAGAAATTGTTAGGGATGGAGAACTAGCTACACAGTTAAGAGCAACTACCGGGAGTCAGTTCTCTTCTTCCACGTTTGAATCCAACTCAGATTGTTAGGTTTGGAAGCAGGTTCCTGAGACACTGAGACATCTTGACAGCTGTGATTTAATCTTATATTAAGATACTTGGGCTGGGGCTGGAGAGATGGCTCAGTGGTTAAGAGCACTGACTGCTCTTCCAGAGGTCCTTAGCTCTTCCTTGCCCTTAGCAACCACATGGTGGCTCACAACCATCTGTAATGGGAATCAATGCCCTCTTCTGGTGTGTCTGAAGACAGCCACAATGTACTCATATACATAAAATAAATAAATCTTTTTTAAAAAGATACTTAATTAGATTATATTATCAATTATAGTTGAGCATCTGTAGGTTAAGTTTAGGCTTCTTCCTATATAATCCAGACATTTGGCCCCTCTCCCCTCTTCTCTCTTTCTGTATTCGCCCTTTCTGTCTTTCTCTCCCTACCCCATCTCCATGGCAACTCCCCTGGCCTCAATCCTTGGGGCCAGTGATTCACCTGAGAGCAGCTTCCCAATAAACCGGCCTTTACTATAATCTACTTTGACTTGAACTGGTTCATTTCACTGGCAGAGAAATAGCCTATCAGTCACGCTGTCATCTGCAGAGTGGTAATCTTATTTCTGATCTTTATACCTTTTTTTTCCCCTTCTTTACTTCATTAGGTAGGTCCACCCTCATACTGTAAAACGTCAGCGAGAACAAAAGCACAGATAGAAATAGGTGCAGTAGGCTGAATAGGGTCTGAAATCATGTTGCCTAGATCCTCAAAATGTAACCTGACTGGGAACCAGCATCTGCAGCAGTTAGAGCTAAAAGTCAATCTGAGATCACACCGGATCAGGTGGGTGTGAAATGTGAAGAGTCCAGACAGGAGATGGGAAGCAGAGACAAAGAGGAGACGTTGGTGACGGATGAGTCACTTTTATTTTACTGATGGTTTTATGAGGGAATAGCCCTTAGTAATGTGTGTTAAGGATATGCTGTTCTTAGATATGTATTCTCCACTATAGTACCTTTTATGCTTTTTACATTTTTATAAATCATAATTTTCTATAGCTAATGTGTTGTTGAGATAGAGACAAAGCTAGAAGCACATTCAACTTTAGCATGCCTGAGAGGTTACTTTTTCAAAGAATCCTTAGGTGACTCTGGCAAACTTTAGTCATAATTTGAGGGTTCTTACTCACTATGCTTTATGAATTTCTGATAAAATTTAAAATCTTGCCAGGTTCACTGGCATGTGCCTGTGGCGCCTACTTTTGGAAGGCTGACGTGAGCAGAGCACTTGAGTTCACATGTTAAAAACTAGCATGAGTAATGTATTGGCATCCTCTCTCTCTCTCTCTTTTTGCTCTTTTTTTTTTTTTTTTCTTTTTTCTTTTTTTTTCGGAGCTGGGGACCGAACCCAGGGCCTTGCGCTCGATAGGCAAGCGCTCTTCCGCTGAGCTAAATCCCCAACCCCTCTCTCTCTCTTTTTAATCTAAGAACTCTAGACTTCAGAAAATTCACACAAGTTTTAAGAAATTAAAAAAAAAATCTTGGGGCTGGGGATTTAGCTCAGTGGTAGAGCACTTACCTAGGAAGCGCAAGGCCCTGGGTTCGGTCCCCAGCTCCGAAAAAAAAAGAACCAAAAAAAAAAAAAAAAAAATCTTGATTTTACCATAAGGAAAAAATATGATCTGTGAAAAGAATGAGGAAGTAGAAATGAAAAGAATGGGGACAGGAAATCCCCTCACTCTTTCCCTCTATTAACACTAGATACTTTATACGGACTTTCCAATGTAGAATTATATTTATATAACTTGTGTTTGAAAATGAGAAAATAATGCACATATTTTAAACCTCATTTGTTACCTTACAAGTCTAAAATGTTAATATCTTATTAGATAGCTATGAGACAGTCTGAGGCTTGTCCTCTATTGTCTCCGCAAATCAATTGTTACTAAGTATCGCCTGAACACTGCACTGGGCCTCTGTATCAGCTCAGTAGTTTCTCCCTGAGTATTTTCATCAATGGCTGACAGCCATCAACTATTCGAAACAAACCAGTGACTTACAAACTGTCACCTCAAGCTTACTTTCTGCTGAGCCCTGGACTGTGTATCAAAGAGCTTCTGTACATTTGGGCTTGCTTGTGTCAAAGGCACTTCAGCTTCTCTCTACCCGAGCAAGACAGTGCTAATGGATCTTCCTCAAACTAACAGCCTATCCAAAAAAATGGCTCAACCATCTATCTACTAAGTAAGCCATAAGCTGAGGAAGTATCCTTCATACAGCCTTCATTCTCCCTGCAGATGCTGTCTATCAAAATCAGACTACGTTTCTTCCTGAGTAGTTGGTTATTCCGTTTCTTAAGTGTCCTCATAGCCAACATCTCAGCCTGCGTTTTTTGTCTTTGGTCTGATCAATTTCTCTCCTTGCACACTTGCACATCCAATCAGACCCCCTGTCTTTTTTTTTTTTTTTTTTTTTTTTTTTGGTTCTTTTTTTTTTGGAGCTGGGGACCGAACCCAGGGCCTTGTGCTTCCTAGGTAAGCGCTCTACCACTGAGCTAAATCCCCAGCCCCCAGACCCCCTGTCTTATAACTGCTCTATAGCACTGCTTGAAAGTATCACGGAAAAGGACCAGGTTTTTAAAAAATGCCAATCCAGACAAATGTGTGCATGCTGGTATGTATTTATGCACTTGCGTGTGAGTGCATGTGATATGTGTGGGAGACAGATAACAACTTTTACTGCTATTTCTTGGGAGTTGTTGACCATGTTTTTTGAGAGCCTCTCACTAGCCTGTGACTTGCCCGTTCAGGCTAGGCTGCCTGACTAGAAAATGCAGGGGATGCCCTTGTCTTTGCCTCCACAGTGCTGAGAGCTGGGATTACAAGTGCATGCTGCGATGTCTAGCTTTTACTTATTTACGTACTTTTTTTTTTTCCTGAAGGTACTGGAGATTGAAGTCAAGTCCTCAGGTTTGAACAGCAAGCACTCGGAGCTATCTCCCCAGCCCACAGACCAATATTTTTAGAAAATACGGTAAAAATAATATACTAGGAAAAACCCAGACACAAAATTTCCCTGTTAAGGCAATATAAACGTCTCTGAGAGCTTGCTTCTTGGTGTTTGCACGTAGCCTGATACATACTGAAGGCAAACACCGGCTTCTCCCCCGTTGCATGCTCAGTGCTTTGCATTTTGCCTGGTATACAGGACCAAGAGGTTGTTCAGTGCCACTACTACCAGTCTGAGCTTTTAAATGACTATCTAGGTCTTCAATTTTTAGGCTCAAATGCTAGCCGCACATTTACTACATCAGGCCAGATACATTTCCAGAAGGCTCTGTAGAGTGAGTGCACCCTTAATCAGTAGTAAATCTGAGTGCTACTTCTATTTCTTTGAAATGGGCTTTTCCCTGTTTATTTCCTAAATGACTTCAGTTTATCAACCTTTTGTCCTAATGTGAATCCTATCAACCAGTTCATTGTTGAATTGCATTTGCCTATGTCCAACTTAAACAGGGGGGACTCTGTCCTTTCTTAATTTAGTTTTGCAGAAATTTTTGCTTTCAGAACCCGGCATGGACCCCCCATCTCACATGAGATAGTGCTGCTCATGTGCAGGTCTCTCTGGACCAGCTTCCAACCCAACACTGAGTCCCGATTGTCATATAGAATAGCAATGTCCACAAGCACTGTCGTAGAGTAGTAGTAGGCAGGGTGAAACCCATCCCTCCAGAAGAGATTGGTGGTAGGTGCTGGATCGGTCTCCTGCTTGGATCTGGTTAGTGGAAGTCCCAGGAGTGGAATAGTTCACAGTAGGACAGGCTCCTATGGAGTAGGAAACTTTAGCAAAGCCAGGACCCCTGGAGGATGAAGCAGTCTCCTCAGCAGAGCGATTTGCTTTGTTTTTTGCAGTGCTTGGGATTAAACCCAAGGGCTTCGAATCTGTCAGAGACATGCTCTTCCTACCGCTGAGCTACATGCCTAGCCTTCCATAATGTTTGAGACATGGGCTCACACAATTATCTGGGCAGGCCTTTAACTAAGTCTGTAATGCAGCCCAGGCTTGCTTTGAATTTGCATACTTCCAAAATACAGTGGCGAAGAATTAGCATTCGAAAAGGAGGAAAGGGACCATGCTAAGGAACTATGGGACTAAAATAAGATGAAAACCCGGCTGGGCAAACTCCAAACTCTGTGTCTTCATATCTAATGTCAAAGTGCTCTTCAGGTTTCCAATTCCTTTCAGCTTTATTGGTTAAAGCACAGTTTTTCCCTTGGGCTGGTTTCACTCCCTGTTAGCGGCTTTCCTCAGCGAGTATCTCCTGGCTCAGGCATCTCAGGTGACCCAGGATTCACGTCACAGCTTCACACAATGGCATCTCTAGGCCTCCATGCTTGGCAGTGTGGGATCTTGGCTCTGAGGTCACCACTCTCCTTATTCCATTTAGCACCAGACTTTTCTTTAATCAGTTTACACTTCCTTTTGTTCTTGTCTTGGCATAGCTTGCCCCTTTCATTATAGATCTGCATAAGACTGCCCACTAATAGCCACACAGCAGAGGCAAGGTTAGATTGTTTGGACATGTCCTCCATTAGAGCAGTTAATCCAGAATTCTTTAATTTAGCCTCAGGCGGTTTTTTTCTTTTCTTTTTTTTTTTTTTTCGTTGTGGGAACAAGGGCAGAAAGCAGCCTCATGCTTCACCAAAGTATCTTAAGAATGGTTTCTAAGCTACAAACTCATGTTTTTCTCTTTTGAAACCTCTTGAGCCAGGCCCTTAGCACCCTTAGCACTACTGCCTTCCATGCTTCTGCTTGCTTGCTTTCTTTCTTTCTTTCTTTCTTTCTTTCTTTCTTTCTCTCCTTTTAAGCCCTGGAACGGTTGATAGCAACATAAATATTTCATCATTGTGGATAATAATATGAAGAGTCCCACCTCTCATTTTCTTTATTTTTATTTATTTTATTTTTCTTGGATATTTTATGTATTTACATTTCAAATGTTATCCCCATTTTCTTCCTCTCCCATACCCCTTTCCCTCTCCCCCTGCTTCTATGAGGATGCTCCCACTCCCACCCACCCACTTCCACCTCAACACCCTGGCATTCCCCTACGCTGGGGAAATGAGCCTTCACAGGACCAAGGGCTTCTCCTGTTGATGCTGGACAATGACATCCTCTGCTACATATGTGACTGGAGCCATTGGTCCCTCCATCTGTATTCATTTGTTGGTGGTTTAGTCCCTGGGAGCTCTGGTTGGTTGAGACTGTTGCTCTTCCTATGGTGTTGCAAACCCCTTTGATTCCTTCAGTCTTTTTTCTAACTCTTCCATTGAGGCCCCCTTGTTCAGTCCAAAGGTTAGCTGCAAGCATCCTCTTCTGTATCAGTAGGGCTCTGGCAGAGCCTCTTGGGACACCCATATCTGGCTCCTGTCAGCAAACACTTCTTGGCATAGTGAATGGGTTTGGTGGCTGCATATGGGATGGATCCCAGGTAGGGCAGTCTCTGGACGACCTTTTCTTCAGTCCCTGCTCCACTCTTTGTCCCTGTATTTCTTCCTGTGAGTATTTTGTTCTCCCTTCTAAGAAGGAAGGAAGCATCCACATTTTGGTCTTCTTCTTGAGCTTCATATGATCTGTAAATTTTTTCTTAGGTATTCCATGTTTTTGAGCTAATATCCACTTAAGAGTGAGTGCATACCATGTGTGTTCTTTTGTGATGGGATTACCTCACTCAGGATGATATTTTCTAGTTCCATTTGCCTAAGACTTTCATATAGTCATTGTTTTTAATAGCTGAGTAGTACTCCATTGTGTAAATGTGTACCACATTTTCTGTATCCATTCCTCTGTTGAGGGACATCTGGGTTCTTTCCAGCTTCAGGCTATTATAAATAAGGTTTCTATAAAATAGTGGAGCACGTGTCTTTTGGGTGTATTCCCAGGAATGGTATAGTTGGGTCCTCAGGTAGTACTATGCCCAATTTTCTGAGGAACTACCAGACTGTTTTCCAGAGTGGTTGTACCAGCTTGCAATCCCACCAACAATGGAGGAGTGTTCCTCTTTCTCCACATCCTCACCAGTTTCTGCTGTCACCTAAGTTTTTTATCTTAGTCATTCTGACTCAGTGAGGTGGCATCTCAGGGTTGTTTTGATTTGCATTTATTTCCCTGATGCCTAATGCTGAACATTTCTTTAGGTACTTCTCAGACATTTGGTATTCCTCAGTTAAGAATTCTTTGTTTAGCTCTGAACCCCATTTTTAAATAGGATGATTTGATTCTCTGGAGTCTAACTTCTTGAGTTCTTTGTATATATTGGATATTAGCCCTCTATTGGATGTAGGATTGGTAAAGATCTTTTCCCAATCTGTTGGTTGCTGTTTTGTCCTGTTGACAGTGTCCTTTACCTTACAGAAACTTTGCAATTTTATAAGATCCTATTTGTTGATTCTTGATCTTAGAGCATAAGCCACTGGTGTTCTGTTCAGGAAAATTTTACCTGTGCCCATGTGTTTGAGGCTCTTCCCCAATTTCTCTTCTATTAGTGTCACTGTATCTGTCTTTATGTGGAGGTCCTTGGTCCACTTGGACTTGAGCTTTGTACAAGGAGATAAGAATGAGTCAATGTGCATTCTTCTACATGCTGACCTCCAGTTGAACCAGCACCATTTGTTGAAAATGCTATCTTTTTTCCATTGGATGCTTTTAGCTCCTTTGTCAAAGATCAAGTGACCATAGGTTCATTTCTGGGTCTTCAATTCTATTTTATTGATCTACCTGCCCATCTCTGTACCAATACCATACAGTTTTTATCATGTAGTACTGCTCTGTAGTACAGCTTGCTCTGTAGTACAGCTTGAGGTCAGAGATGGTGATTTACCCAGAAGTTCTTTTATTTGTTGAGAATAGTTTATCTATCCTGGGTTTTTTACCTTTCCAAATGAATTTGCAAATTGCTCTTTCTCTATGAAGTTGAGTTGGAATTTTGATGGGGATTGCATTGAATCCATAGATTGTTTTTGGCAAGATGGCCATTTTTTTTTAAAAAGATTTATTTATTTATATATAAGTACACTGTAGCTGTCTTCAGACACACCAGAAGAGGGCATCAGATTTCATTACAGATGGTTGTGAGCCACCATGTGGTTGTTGGGATTTGAACTCAGACCCTCTGGAAAAGCAGACAGTGCTCTTAACCAGTGAGCCATCTCTCCAGCCCAAGATGGCCATTTTTACTATATTAATCCTGCCAATCCATGAGCATGGAAGATCTTTCCATCTTCTGAGATCTTCTTCAATTTCTTTCTTCAGAGACTTAAAGTTCTTGTCATACAGATCTTTCATTTGTGGAGAAAGCATTTGACAAAATTCAACACCCCTTCATGATAAAAGTATTGGAGAGATCAGGAATTCAAGGTGCATACCTAAACCTAATAAAAGCAACATACAACAAACCAGAAGCCAACATCAAACTAAATGGAGAGAAACTTGAAGCAATTTCACTAAAATCAGGGACTAGACAAGGTTGCCCACTCTCTCACTACCTATTCAATATAGTACTTGAAGTCCTAGCCAGAGCAATTAGACAACAAAAGGAGGTCAAAGAGATACAAATTGGAAAGGAAGAAGTCAAAATATCACTATTTACAGATGATATGATAGTATACTTAAGTGACCCCAAAAATTCCACCAGAGAACTCCTACAGCTGATAAACAACTTCAGCAAAGTGGCTGGTAATAAAATTAACTCAAACAAATCAGTACTCAAAGGATAAAAAGGCTGAGAAAGAAACTAGGGAAACGGACTGGAGAGATGGCTCAGTGATTAAGAGCACCGACTGCTCTTCCAGATGTCCTGAGTTCAATTCCCAGCAACCACATGGTGGCTCACAACCATCTGTAAAGAGATCTGATGCCCTCTTCTGGTGTGTCTGAAGACAGCTACAGCATACCTATATATAATAAATGAATAAATTTTTAAAAAATAAAAGAAACTAGGGAAACACCAATAGTCGTTCAATAGTCCCAAAGAATTTAAAATACTCTGGTGTGGCTCTAACCATGTTTATACTTTAGATGGCCCATTAAGCCCCACTAGAGTGTCTAGTCACTTTCTAGTCAAAAGTCTCAAAGTGTTCCATAATCCTGCAGGCATCAACATAGTGAGGCCAATCACAGCAGTGCCTCAGTCCCTGGTACCCACTTTTGTCTTGGTACCTATACTTACTCCAACAGGGCACACCTTCTATAATGCCGTTCCCTATGAGCCTGTGGGGGCCATTCTCATTCAAACCACCACAATAATTCATTCTCCAAAGTGGGCCTCTGTCTTGAATTGCTTTTCGTAGGCTGTATGTGAACTCCACACACGGTTGTCAGGGCAGGAGACAGATAACAATCTTGTAGCAACAGAATAATCTCATTTTATGCTTGAGGAAACTATTAATGCTGCTTGAATTAGTACTTAAATAAACAGCTTTTTTGCTTTATGGTTGATGTCATGCTTCTGAATCATGATTTTAATGAAGAGGATCCCTCAAATTCAGATAAGAATATTTGTTTATACAGTACCACCTTATAAACAGGTACTTGACAGTAACAACTGTGTACATGTTTTCATTCTTACCATTTTTGATGGTTTGAATGGTATGTCTTTCATAGTCTCCGGCATTTAAATACTTGGCCCTCATTTGGTGGTACTATCTGGGTAGGTTTAGGAGATGAGAACTTGAGAGAGGAAGTATGTCACTGAAGGCAGACTTTAAGGTTTCAAAAGCCACTGCCATT
The DNA here is from genome assembly GCF_021556685.1 of Rattus norvegicus. Lineage (NCBI taxonomy): Eukaryota > Metazoa > Chordata > Mammalia > Rodentia > Muridae > Rattus > Rattus norvegicus. Next base: position 117,642,093 of record NC_141537.1, read on the forward strand.
CCAGTTTTCTGTGTTTGTTTTATGCTTGTGGTTTAATATGTGAGGTTTCAGGGGAGACTAAGAAGGGAGGTAGCAATTGGGATGGAAATGAGTCAATAAGTTAATTTTTAAAAGTGAGCTTTCAGCTCCATCTGAGCACTATGCCTCCCTGCTGCTAAGCTTCCCTGCTGTGTCAGCATAGATGGATTCTCACCCCTCAGGAACCAGAAGCACAATAAACCCATCCTTTTGTAAGCTGCCTTGGTTATGGTGTTTTATCACAACAATAGAAAATTTACTGCGTGCTGGGCATGGTGGTGCATGGGTTTAGTCGCAGCACTCCAGAGGCAGAGGCAGAGGCAGATGGATTTCCGAGTTTGAGGAGAGTCTGGTTTACATAGCAAGTTCCAGTCTAGTCAGAGACCCTGACTTAAAAAAATGTAACTCCTGTAGGCGTTGGTACCAGGGAATGGGCTCCTTCTGTGACAGAGCTAACCAGGCTCTCTTTTAGAATAACATAAAAAACTTTGGACTAAAATACTGACTGGTTGAACGCTGTTCAGTGGGAGCTTGGTAGACAGTTGTGAGAGCCACACAGACTGAGAAGCCCAAGGCAAATGGCTTCATGTGGGCAATGATATTAGCAATTGATCTAGAGAATGATTTGGTGACAGTTTGGGAGAAGAGTGGCAACTTTCTACCCATGTTTTATGGACTTGCCTGAGGCTAAATATAAAGGTAATGGAATAATTTTTATGGTGGAGACTTCAAGACAGCCTAATATTGCCTGTCACATGGTTATTGAATGGAGTACTACTCAGCTATTAAAAACAATGACATCATGAATTTTTTTTTTTTTTCGGAGCTGGGGACCGAACCCAGGGCCTTGTGCTTGCTAGGCAAGCGCTCTACCACTGAGCTAAATCTCCAACCCCTGACATCATGAATTCTTAGGCAAATGGATGGAACTAGAAAATATCATCCTGAGTGAGGTAGCCCAATCACAAAAAAACACACATCGTATGCACTCACTGATAAGTGGACACTAGCCCCAAAACTCAGATTACCCAAGATACAATCCACAGACCACATGAAGTTCAAGAAGAAGAATGACCAAAATGTGGATGCTTCAGTCCTTCTTAAAAGGGGGAACAAAAATATGCATAGGAGGAAATATGGAGACAAATTTTGGAGCAGAGACTGAAGGAAAGGCCATCCAGAGCCTGCCCCACCTAGGGATCCAGCCCATATACATACAGCCACCAAACCCAGACAATATTGCTGATGCCAAGAAGTGCATGCTGACAGGAGCCTGATATAGCTGTCTCCTGAGAGGCTCTGCCAGAGCAAGACAAATACAGAGGTGGATGATAGCAGCCAACCATTGAACTGAGAATGGGGTCCCAGTTGGAGAAGTTAAAGAAAGGATTGAAGGAGCTGAAGGGATTTGCAACCCCATAAGAACAACAATACCAACCAACCAGAGCTCTCAGGGACTAAACCACCATCCAAAGAGTACACATGGACAGACCCATGGCTCTAGCTGCATATGTAGCAGAGGATGGCCTTGTTGGGCACCAATGGGAGGAGAAGCCCGTGGTCCTGTCCAGGCTGTAACCCCCAGTGTAAAGGAATGTCAGGGTGGGGAGGCGGGAAGGAGTAGGTGGATGAGTGGGGGAACACCTGCATGGAAGAAGGGGAATGTGGGATAGGATAGTGGGTTTATGGACAGGAAACTGGGAAAGGAGATAACATTTGAAATGTAAAATAAAAAGTCCAATTAAAAAAAGAATTAAGTTTTAATTAAAATTAAAAAAAGAAAGAAAGAAAAAAAGGACATGACTGTTCCTAGGTATGGTGGAAGAGAAAGTTTATTAAAGCAGGAGCATGGGGAGGGTCTATAGAGGAGATGACGAGACTGAGTTGGACCACGTGAAAAGGGGAGGAAGGCAAGGAAGAAGGGAGAGATAGGAGTCAGGTGCAACAACTAGGAGGCCAAAGGTACAAAAGGGGCAGATAATCAAAGTGTCTGGATTATTTAGGGAAGAGCCTCAGTGGGATGGACAGCCTAGCCTCTGGGCTGGAGAGTTCAGGGAAGAGGGGGTTGGTGATATATGAGCTTTGCCTTATAACAGGTAGGGACTGAGGGATGCTAGCAGAATTTGGAGGCCTGGTCCATTTTGATATGCTAAATAGGCACCTGAATCCTTTGTCTTGGGTTTGAAACTTAACATCTTAGCTTTTTGTTGATAATGATAGGGGGTAAAATAATCTATAAGTACTTCCTGCTAACATTGGGACATCATTGTTGGAGACCCAAAAATGATTTTGATTAAAATCCTTATACTCTTTTCTCTATCCAGAAGACAGTATATAGGTTAGACAGATGTTTCTAACAAACACTTTTAAGTTTATACTTAGACGACAACCAAAGGGAATATAAAATGTTGAGGTTGTGAGTACTCAGTGCTTACCAGAGCCAGGTTAATAGCTTCTCAGAACTCCACTGATGAATGTTCAAACTGAGCTTTTGAAGTCTTAGTATAATAGTAGCATAGCATAGCGAGGGAAAGAAATCTGAAACTTTTTTTTTTTTTTTTTGGTTCTTTTTTTCGGAGCTGGGGACCGAACCCAGGGCTTTGCGCTTCCTAGGTAAGCGCTCTACCACTGAGCTAAATCCCCAGCCCCAATCTGAAACATTTTTAATTTTTCCATACCTTAAGTCAACTTTCTTTTTAAAACTTAACACGGGGCTGGAGAGGTGGCTCAGTGGTTAAGAGCACTGACTGCTCTTCCAGAGGTCCTGAGTTCAATTCCCAGCAACCACATGGTGGCTCACAACCATCTGTAATGAGATCCGATGCCCTCTTCTGGCGTGTCTGAAGACAGCTACAGTGTACTTATATACAATAAATAAATAAAATCTTTAAAAAAAACCAAAAAACAAAAAACTTAACACTTTCCCATCCTCAGATCTTTATTACTTGCAATCACACATCCTAAATCACCTTCTTAGACCCTCATTTTCTTAGATCCTTACAACTTAAGCCTTCTCATCCTTGGACCTTAAGTAAACTTTACACCTTCTTTTTCTATCTAACCATTCACCATGAGACACAAGTAGCTGATTTCTGAAAACAGTCATTGTAAAGTGAGTTCCTTTTAAATAAAGGAATAGTAAAAAGTTACGTTGAAATCTGTTTTGTGAGCATATCTTGTTTTTGGAGTCTGGTAGCAAGGTAAACTGTGTCTGGACCTAGTAGTAGCTCTAGGAAAGTGAGGCTTCTGGCCTGATGTTTACACATAAAAAGCACTGAGAAGGCAGCTGAAGCCTTGGTTGCTGCTGTCAAACTACAGAGCTATCACTGAGCTGGTTGTCAACGCCATCAGAGCTCGGAGAAGGATGTATTTCACCAGAGTAAGCCAAAAATACAGACCAAGCAGTTTCTATTACAATGACAGAACTGTACTGGCTATCCGGACAGTCACCCTAGCTTCCTCTGTGGTTGTTGATGGCAGAGGTCCCAGGGCGGTGTCAGTCTTCAGCCTCCAGGGCCAGAAGATCCAAGAAACTTCCTGTGGAGTAGGACCAGCCTACCTTGTCTAGGCAAAGCAGGGCAACCTACTCCCCAGTGTCCTGCTTGTATACAGTTTGCACAGAGTCCTGGCAGTAGGTGAGGTGAACAACAGTTTTTCACCCAGTGTCCAGCTTTGCTACATTTAAAGCAAGCTCCAGAAGGTGTTCTCCCAAGCCTATCATCTTCTTTGGAGGAGATTAAAGCTTTTCCTGTAATTAATTACATTAGTAAGTAGCATGACTATAAGATAGTTCTGAATACGTTAAAGAATTTGATCATTTATAAGGTGACTATTAGCTTGCGTGTCTTAATCATCTTTAACAGTTTATAAAAAGTTAGTTGCTTTTACAAGATTAGTATTTTGCAGTTTTATCTTTGTTAGGTTTAGCTTTAAATAATCAAACGTATCTTATTTATCAAACATATTTTGTTACTTATCTAAATTTTCTAGAAGTTTGGTGTTGACCAATTAACAAAGGCATAAATTCTTAGGTGTAAATCTCTAAGTCAACTTTTGTTAATCTAAATAGACCTTTATAACCTTAAAATTTTATCACTATAGAGAGTATATTGTTAATCAGAGTTGAATCACACATGCAGTTATGTTGTGTCAAATATAACCTTAAATTTTTATCATCATATAAAAATTTATACTAATCTAAAATATTTTGGAGAATTGTTGTTGCTTCCTTAGTCTAAAAGATGATAAAAGGATGAACTAAGTGCTTAGTAGGACTAAGTTTTGTAATTGCTGTATACCATGTAGTCATCTTTTTTTTTTTTTTAAGATTTATTTTATTTATATGAGTACACTGTAGCTGTCTTCAGACACACAGAAGAGGGCATCAGATCCCATTACAGATGGTTGTGAGCCATCATGTGGTTGCTGGAATTGAACTCAGGACCTCTGGAAGAGCAGTCAGTGCTCTTAACCGCTGAGCCAACTCTCCAGCCCCCGTGTAGTCATCTTAAGATGATGAAGTCACAGGACATGTATTCCTTAACCTCAGTAAAGATGGAAGCCAGTCATGTGGCTGCTTACATCTTGATGAGGTCCTTAGCCACGATAGAGACAAGTCACGTGGTTGCTCTTTAAAACATGTTTTCCTAGTAGATCTATTTTTTAAATGAGAGTTGAATCCAAGTTACATATAGACTCTAAAGCAGAGTTGAACAACATATATAGGGTGTTGTAGCAAATTAAAACTCCTATGTATAGGTTTTAACCATAAACCTTTTTTTAAAAATAAGTTTAAAGCCAAATTTGTTACAGATTTTGTAGATCCTTTAGCCACAACCAGCAAAGTGACAAATCAATCTTGAGATAGAGTGTTTACATACACAATAGTCTTTTTTTTTAAAGATTTATTCATTTATTATGTATAGGTACACTGTAGCTGTCCTCAGACACACCAGAAGAGGGCATCAGATCTCTTTACAGATGGTTGTGAGCCACCATGTGGTTGGTGGGACTTGAACTCAGGACCTCTGGAAGAGCAGTCGGTGCTCTTAACTGCTGAGCCATCTCTCCAGCCGGAGACATCCCTTTCAATTCTCTTTTTTTTTTTTTTTTTTTTTAAGATTTATTTATTATGTATACAGCATTCTGCCTGCATGTACACCTATGCACCAGAAGAGGGCACAGATCCCATTACAGATGGTTGTGAGCCACCATGTGGTTGCTGGGAATTGAACTCAGGACCTCTGGAAGAGCAGCCAATGCTCTTAACCTCTGAGCCATCTCTTCAGCCCGAGACATCCCTTTCTATATGATGAGAATCTGGTTGGGTAAGAGGAAGCTTCTAGGCACATGGGTGTGGCTTTTGTAATAAAAGACAAAGCAAGGGGCTCTATAGTGCTATCCAGTAGGAGAGAGACAAGCGGTTAGAGGAGAAAACAGCTAGAGAGGCGTAAGTGTTTTAGTAAGTGGAACTACTCACATGGGGCCCAGAGGATGGTAATAGGGAAGTGCCCACGTGGTGTGCAGCCGAAACGGATGTAGGAGGTGGCTGCTCATGTGGTAGGTGGCTCAAAAAGCCATAGCAGAGAGAGAGGACACTTGCTGAGTAGGTGAGGAGAGAAAGATTGTTAGTTAAGGCGGAGGGGAGAAGCTGCTGAAGAGGGGAACTTAGAATCAAACAAATGATCATTATATACCTTAGGAGAATCAGATCAGCAGCTTGGTTTGGAGAGTCCACATTTCTTGGGGAGGGAACTTATTTAAGCCACTCCTGGGTTTTAGTATCAGATGAATGAAAAAAGAAAAAGGAGAGGGAAGGACATGACTGCTCTTAAGTATGGTGAAAGAGGAAGTTTATTGTAGATAAAATGGAGAATGTAGGCAGAGGAGGTGTAATGGCTATTTCTGGTTGTCAACTTGACTTTATCTGGAATGAACTACAACCTAGAATTGGAGGGCTCACCTGTGATCCAGATCTTGAGGCTGGAAGACACAAGTTTCTGACCTGGGTCTTGGCATGGAGATCTTGAGGCATAGTGCCCTTGAAAAGCTTAGGCATAGGCAAGGTAATACAGGCCTTTACTCCCAGGAGACTGAGGCAAGGAGATCACTGAGTTGAAGGTCAGCCAAGGACAAAGCAAGTTCCAGATCCAGGTGTGGTGGTACACACCTTTAACCTGGGCCACACCACACCTTCTGCTGGATACCTACATAAGGACATTGAAAGAAGAAACACTCGCTTTTCTTTAATTGCTTGCACTTACTTGCCAGCACATCTGTTGGAACTACTTCTTCAGGATTCTAGATTAAATAGAAGACCAGCTGAAACAACTAGCCTTGTGGCTAGTACTAGAGCAAGTACTAGATTCTTGGACATCCACAGCTGCCCATTGTTGGGTAAGTTGGACTGCAGACTGTAAGTTATCACAATAAATTTCCTCAATATAGAGAGACAATTCATAGTTCTGTGACTCTAGAGAACCATGACTAATACAGGAAGGGACATTTTGGGTAGTCTAGAGTGGACTTGACAGTGCTGAACTGGACCATGTGGGCAAGAGGGGGCGGGCAACTGGGTGCAGCGGCCAGGAGGCCAAAATACAAAAGGGGCAGATAACCAAAATGTCTGGATTATATAGGAAAGAGCCTTTAGGGGAAGGGCCAGCCAGCCCCTGGGCTGGAAAGGTCAGGGTAGAGGGCATAGTGTGTGAGCTACACCTAGTAACTGGTAGGGACTGATGCTGGGAGAACCTGGAGGCTAGTTCCATTTTGATGTTAAATAGTCACCTCAGCTCTTAGTCTTGAGTGTGACATTTAACCATCACAGCTATAGAAAAGTCACTAATAGACTGTTTCCATGAGTCAAGAATTTAGGACCAACTTCACCAGGTAATTCTTTGCTGTTTCTTATACTGCTGCTTTCAGGATGTCAACTCAATCTGTTAGCATTTGAAGAATTAGTTAGGGCTTGATTGGGACAGGCCTGGCTCTTTGAGGCTAGTGCCAGGGGTTACTCACAGTCCTGGATTAATCCAGAGTTCATATGTGGTTCTGTGTGGGTTGCCAGCTGGGGTATGTGTCAGCTCATAGGCCCCACTTTGGGCACCAAATGTGGGTCCCTGTTTTGCCCAGCTGCTGGGGTGCTGGGCAAACTAAACACTGAGCGTGACTGCATTTACCCTGCACAGCCTCGGCTGGATGTTGGCCTCAAGCAAAGCGCCAATACACTACTCAGAGGTTGGGAAAACGCAGCCTAGGATGTAGGAGGCCGAAGCTGGGGTACCCAAGCTCCTGGGCATCCAGTAGCTGCTGGAAACCACATGGAATCAGTACCGAAGGGCTGGGGTCCACAGGCCCACAGTGAGGGGACCAGCCGTGGGCCTCCAAATTCCTGGACATACTGACACACTGCTGGGTCACAGGGAGTTGGGGGTCCACGAACCTGCAAAGAGGCCAGGGTGAGGGGCACTCCGGCTTGGCTCATCGGTGGAGGTCCTTAGCTTAGTGAAGCACAGAGGAGCCTTCTGTGGGAGGCTTAGGCAGCTCAGCTCTGTAGGCAAAGGCCTTCTCCATGCTCCCCACAGTTGGTTCCAAACTATTTATTGATTGTTCATTGTGGAAAATGGGTGCATACCACCACCTCAGGGTGGACCAGAGATTAAATACTTTTTTCATCGAGGAATGTCCTAGCTTATTGGACAAACCCTCAGGGCCTCTAAATACCTTATTAGCATAGAGTCCTGGGCTATGTGACCACAGGTAATGCTTCCTATGTGGTTAAGTGTGGCAAGTATTCTAGGCCAGGAATCTGGTAGGGAGCTGGTAGTGGCCTACCATCTCAGGTGGGCGCCTGTGTGCCAGGGACTCTGAACCCACTCAACCTTACCAAGTTTTCTGGCATGGTTCAATGTTCCACATCATCATGGTGGAAAGCAATTCAGTGTCCAGGTAGACATGGTGCTGGAGAAGGAGCTGAGAGTTCTATATCTTGATCCACAGGCAGCAGGAAGAGACTGGATATGTTTCACACTGGGCATAGCTTGAGCATTTAAGACCTCAAAGCCCAGCCGCCACAGTGACACACTTCTAACAAGACCATATCTTCTAATAGTGTCACTCCTTATGGCCAAGCATTCAAACACACGAATCTTTGTGGGCCATACCTATTCAAACCACCACACTAATTGGAAAGCAGGGCAGATAAAAGAATAGATTGGGGAGTTGTGGAGTTCGAAGAAGGAGTTTTAGGGAGCATTTTTTTCTTTACATCTATCTATCTATCTATCTATCTATCTATCTATCTATCTATCTATCTATCTATCTATGCAAGCATGTATGTATGTATGTATTAGTGTTCTTTCTCTGTAACAGAATGCCTGAGAAATACAATGTAAGTTTGGAAGGATTTATTATTGTTGCCTATTGATTTAAAGGCTTCAGTCCCCATTGTAACTTGGTCCTGTTGCTTCTAGATCTGTGTGTGGTGATGCAGAGCATTGTGGCAGAGGGTGGAGGAAAGTGGTTTATCTCATGATAGACAAGAGGCAGAGAGATTAGGAGAGGTGGGGACTGGACACTTTTCAAGGCATGACCCCCAAGTGTGCATGACTCACATACCTACATGACCTACTTCCTCTAACCAATTACCGCCTTCTAGTTTTCACTTGACTGCCCACTAATGGTATCAAATCATGATTCCTTCCATGGAGCAATCCAGTGATTAAAAATCAGCAACGTCATGATCCATCATCTTTCAGTAGTGCCTCCAGCTGGAGACAACTTGAGCCTTTTGGGATACCATTCTTTCCTTTCTGTTGCAGTGATAAAATACTCTAACGAAAAGCAGTCTAGGAGAGGGAAGGGTTTATTTAGCTTGCACTTACAGATCAGTCTATCACTGAGGGAAGTGAAGGCAGGAGCTCAATGCAGGCCTGCTTGATAATCCACACAGCATTACTTGTAACCAAGGAACTCCCAACCAAGGAAGTACACGTAAACTGTGGAGAAGAGATGTTTGAAGGCTCATTTTCAGGGTCATGCTTAGCTAGCTTTCTTATACAGTCAAGGAATACTTGTCCATGGAATGGTGCAGCCTACCTCATTTAATATACGACATCAATTAGCAATAATGACAGCTCCCCACAGACATGCCAATGAGCCAGTATGATGTGAGAAATTCTTTAATTGAGACTCTTCACAGGTGAGTCTTGGCTGTGTCTGTTAAATTGTGATGGATGGAGATGAAGTGGAAATAAAAAATCAGACCCCCATCTCCAGAAGCAGAATTGTTTTTTAATCAAAACAACTAAAGATCCACAGTCTCTCTGCAGAAGTGGAGATGTACACACGGGACATGGAGTCGGACAGAGGGGTGCTTGGTTATTTTATGTAAATAAGGCAAAAGGGGGACTTGTAGAAGATTCTTCTGCAGGTCAGTTCCCTTCCAGTCTCAGAGGTAGGTAACTGTTGTTGTAAAAATATAAAAATAAAAAAGTATGGGTTGTCTTTTACCCACTTTGGTCCGCACCGCGGTGCCCCAAGATATCTGCTAGATATCTAGGTGGAAACATATCCCAGCCGCACACTTTCCTACACTCAAACCCTCACATAAAAGAACACACAACACAATAATCTTTGACCCAATTGGTAAGATATAATTGCCCACTTAAACATACAAAGCCCGGTACCATCTATCCCTTGAGAACATTAATAACAACCTGTAAATAAACAGAGCAGAATCTTAACATCACCTGCCATGGCTTCTCCCCTCTCTCTCTCCTCTCTCTCCTAGTCTCCTCCTCCTCCTTCAAACTTCTCTCCCGCCCATCCTTCCTTCTCCTCCAATAACAGGCTTCCTTCTATCCTGTACCTGCCCTTCACCTGTACTTTACAAATTCAATGGGGAGGTGGTTCTGGTGAAGTCATCTGACTTCTGAGTAGTGACTAGGTAGCTGTCCTAGGGGCAGTGGAATTAGTATCAAAATACAGATAACTTCCTGGTAAACCACAACAAGTAACCACTTCAGAGAGGTTAGCAGAAGTGCGCTGGAACCTAAGAGCTCACAGATTTTATCAGTGAAGTCAGCTTTCCTATTCAGAGCTTCTAGGTCCACCTGAGACTTTTAGGTCATTAACCTAAATTGTAGTGACACTTTTGTTTGTAGTGACATTGCTGTAGTGACAGTTGAAGCTAACTAGGACAGGTGCACTTCACATCCCACGCACAGCAGAGATTACCGGCAGTTTTAGGTGGAAATAAGGACTTAGTGAAGAAGGTTTTTTTTTTTTGTTTTTTTTGTTTTTTTTCTTTTTTTCGGAGCTGGGGACCGAACCCAGGGCCTTGCGCTTGCTAGGCAAGCGCTCTACCACTGAGCTAAATCCCCAACCCCGTGAAGAAGTTTTTAAGGAAGCATAAAAACTGGGATTATCGTGGATATAAGAGTCTGTGGGAAAACATTTTTCTTTTGACATAAGTCTTTATGACCATCTTTAAGTTTACATAAGATTTTCAGATTCAAATTTTAAGAATAAACTAATCCGGGCTGGAGAGATGGCTCAGCGGTTAAGAGCACTGACTACTCTTCCAGAGGTCCTGAGTTCAATTCCCAGCAACCACATGGTGGCTCACAACCATCTGAAATGGGATCTGGTGCCCTCTTCTGGTGTGTCTGAAGACAGCTACAGTGTACTTATATATAATAAATAAATAAATCTTTAAAAAAAAGAATAAACTAATCCATTTTCCCTCCTTTCATCATTTACATATTAGAAAACTGAACTCCAATAAGTTTAGAGGATAAAGTAAGGTAGAGAGATGACTTGTGATTCCAGTGTTTCATTCAAAGTCTATTTATCGCAAGTGTCCTATAAGGTCAAGTGTTCCCTGTGCCACAGGGTCCCACCTCCTCTTTCCTCTCCATCACTCTTTTTCAATTGAACTGGCTTCCTACTGACTCCCATAGACTGTGCCTTGGCACTCGACGCTTCTCTAGTTCCAAAACTCTTTTTCTAGATGTCTGCATGGCTTCCTTTATATCTATTCTCAGATGCAGCCTCCTCAGAGAGGGCTTCCTTGAGCCCCCATATAAAAGATTCCTTAACTCTCTGTTCATTATTTCCCAATTTCTTTTGGAAATGGAAAATTATATTTTATATCATGACATTATATATTTGTTTATTATTTCATACCACTGAAGGTGAATTCTTTGAGGGTAAGAACTTTATTTTGTGTCGCCCTGTCTTGCAGTGCATAGAATACTATACTTACATAGAGTAAATACTCACATAACATTGGTTCAGCTGTGTTACTTCTTCGCCTTGAACCTTTCATTGCTAAAGCCCTTACAGTAGCCTGTGGTATAATTGAGTTGTGCTCTTATCTATTTCTATACTCACCTATATTCATGTGTTGAAGTCAACTCCAGTGCTCTCTAGAAAGTTGCTACAGTTAGACGCTTTTGCAAATGGGCTTAAAGATAAGTGAATTAATAAACATGGGGCTCTAAATCAATGTTATCAGTGGCCTTGTGAGAGGAAGAAGGGATACTAGGGATGCTGTGAATGGAGAAGAGGCCATGTGAAAAAAAATAGTGAGAACCAAAGACTAAGGCCTCAGAGGAACCCATTGACACCTTGACCTCCAGAACTAAGCAAGATACAGTCATGCATTGCTTAATAACAGGAAATTTCTGAGAAATGCAAAACACAGGATACATTTGCACAGAACTAGATAGTATCAGTCAGTTGACTTAAGTGCCTGCTAGACACATGAGAAATGCTAAATAAATAGAAGACTGCTGTTGATGTGTCATGGCATGTTGTCAGACGGTAAGCTTTTTTGTAGGTTGGGTGTATTCTAAAGAATGGTCACAGAGCTAACAATGGAGATACATGCCTGCAATCCCAACACTAGGAGACCGAGGGTTATGAATTTGAGGCCAATCTGAACTACAGATGAAACCCAGTCTAAAAAATAAAACAGAGGGGTTGGGGATTTAGCTCAGTGGTAGAGCGCTTGCCTAGGAAGCGCAAGGCCCTGGGTTTGGTCCCCAGCTCCGAAAAGAAGAACCAAAAAACAAAACAAACAAACAAACAAAAAAACCAGAAATAAAATAATAGCAGCAAACATAGTAAGTATATCAAACAACGTTCATCACCGATTATCGTTGCTACTCGTGTGTTGTACATAAGTTTGCATACTATTAAATGGCTAGCAGAGATATAGGTTGTTTGTACCGTAGGTATTTACTACAGATACAAATCTTGTGTCCTTGACGTTGTTATAACTACTTTGGTGATTTGAATGAAAATGGTCCCCGTGGGGTCCTAGGGAGTGGGGCTGGTAGGAGGTCTGGTCTAGGGAAGGAAGTGTGTCACTGCTTGTGAGTTTTGAGGTTTCAGATACTCATGACAGGTCCAGTGTCTCTCTTTTTCTGCTGCCTGCTGACTCAGGTGTAGAGCTCGCAGCTCCTTTTCCAGCACCATGTTTGCCTGTGTGCCGTCATGTTTCCCACCATTGATGATAATGGGCTAAACCTCTGAACTATAATCAGGCCCCGATTAAATGGGGTTCTTTATTTGATTTTTGTTGCAATTGCTTGCTTGGTTTTTTGTTGTCATGATCACGGTATCTCTTCACAGCAATAGAAACCCAAAGACAATTACCTTTCAGTTCTGGTGCCACACGCATGGCTTACTGTTGTTGTTTTCTAGCAAAATCTCAATTGTTCAATTTTACCAATGAAGACTTGGGGGCCAGATGCTAAGATGAAAGCCTACAAGCTCAGAGAAGCAGAGAAAATACACAGCTGACCTTCCTCATCCGACGTTCCGGAAGGAATGCTCCTTTCTCACGCTATCTCAAAAAAACTTCGATTTAATGCCCCTCCCTTCTACTTCCTGTGCGTCTCTCTCCATCCCCCCAACTCCTTCTTACTCTGCTTTGTCTTAATAATCCAATGTTCACTTCCTGTCAACTGGCTGCTTGTTCAGTCTCTTGGCCTATGGTCGATTTTATTTAATCTTGTTTACAATATTCAAGCAGAAAGCTCTTGGATTAAAGGTGTGTGCTAAGGTTGAACCACACCACAACTAAGAAGTTATTTTTTCCAGTAAATAGCACAATCTTGGGTTTCTCAATGTGATCAAATATCCTGCAACATATTGTTGACAAAAAATGTTTTGTGGTTTATGACTCTGATGCTTGCTAAGCTACCCAGTGTGTGGTACTTTGTTATGGCATTCCTGGCATACTTACCCTATTCACCCACCTCCTGTATTCCCTTACTCAAGCTGTGAATGGCCCCCCAATGCGTGCTTTCTTCTCAGAACTTTCTGTTTGACCATTTTTCCTCTCATATGTCTATGCTATATATTCATACCTCCCAGTTCAGTTCCCTGCTCAAATGTTTCTTCCTCAGCAATGTAATCCTTGACCGTCTTACTTCAGTTGACAGCTTATAGCCTCCCTTTTTCTCTATTTCTGGATCTTGTTTTTGTTTCCAGCATTTCTTTGGCCATATACCTGTCAAAGATATGCCTATCTTCTTGTACTAGGTCTCATGTGCCCTGACTGCAGGACTTAGTGTTACCTTTTGACTTGCCACTGACTTGATGCCAAGAATTGTTCAACATCACTCCCTATGGTGGCATTTTGTCCTGTGCTCTCTTATAAGATGGTCAGTCAGATGCTGTCCCAAGAATAGCCATGGAGGTGAGGCCCAGGAAACAGAATTTCCCAGACACTTAAGTCTTAGAGATAGGAAGTATGATGTGTGGAGAGAAGCACCTAAGTCAGTCCTGTGGTAGACAGGTGAGCGATGAAGGGAGAGGCAAGGGTGAGGAATGCAGGGTGAACAGCTTAGGCTGGGCTCCTCGTTAGATAGGTGACTTTGGTTGCCTGGTCTCTGACCTTGGGATGATTGATCTAGGCTGAGGAATATGACTTTCTGGAGAGTTGGGACCTATGAAGGAGGATGGCTCTGGATTAGTAGTATGCCTTGAAGAGCTTCTTTCTATGAATATGCTAGTCCTAGTCAGGATTGGAACTCAAGCAGGTCAGGAAGCAGGAGCTGATGCAGAGGCCATGGAGGGATATTTCTTACTGGCTTGCTTCCCCTGGCTTGCTCAGTTTGCTTTCTTATAGAACCCAAGACCACCAGCCCAGGGACAGCACCACCCCCAATGAGCTTGGTCCTCCCACCTTGACCACTAGTTGAGAAAATGCCTTACAACGGGTCTCATGAAGGCATTTCCACAAATGAGGCTTCTTTTCTGTGATGCTTGTATCAAGTTGACACACAAAACTAGCCAGTACAGCCATTGTGTCTCTTCACAGCAATAGAACAGTAACTAAGAAAACCTAGAAGAATGTCCAAAAATCATATAAAAGTCTCTAGATATTTCTAAATTTTTAAAAACTGTCTCAGGTACCTTTGTCAGTTCAACACAGCCTTAAATCATCCGAGAGCCTCAGATGAGAAATTGTCTGATAACTAGTAGGTTGAAAAGCATATACGGATACACACGTGTATATGTATGTGTATATCTGTGTGCATTTATATGTCTGTGTGAGTCAGAGGGTGGAGAGTGTTGTACACATGAATGCAGATGCCCAAGAAAGCAAGAGCCATCATAGTCTACCAGAACTAGAGTTACAGGCAAGAGTAAGCTGCCTGACACAAGTACAGGGAACTAAACTAGGAACTGTTTTTATTATGATTGGTGTCGGAGGGCCCAGCCCACTATAAACAGTGTCATCCCTGGACAGGTGACCCTGGACAACATAAGAAAGCTAGCTAAGCCCATGAGCAAGCCAGCAAGCAGTGTCGCTCATGTTACTCCGTGGTTCCTTTCTACAAGTTCATGCCTTCAAGCTTCTGCTTTGACATCTCTCAAAGATGAATTGTGACCTGAAAGTAGAAGCTTAATAAACCCTTTCTTACCCAAGTTGCTTTTGATCACATTGTTCGATCAGAGCAATAGAATGCAAAGTAGAACGCCATAACAATTTTCTTGTCTTGGCACTTAAACATTTAATCAATCTAACATTTTTTTTTAAAAAAAATAAGATCTAACTTTACGTTCTTACAAATGAATAAAGTCAGTCACAAAAATTTCAAGTGCTAATCCTTTTGCCATAACTGACATTTATCTTCCCTTTAACATAAATAGATGACAAGGGCCAGTGAAATGTTTAGCTGGTAAAGGCACCAGCTGCCAATTATGATGACCTGGGGTTGATCCCTAGAACCATATAACAGAAGGAGCAGACTGACTCAAGCAAATTCTAACCTTCATACATGTATGTATATGGTACCATGCAAATTCATGTGCATGTGCATGTGCACAAACAAATACACATGCCCTTGCTAAAATAAACAAGTAAATATATGGTTTGGTTTTGGTTTTGCTTTTGCTTTCTTTTCACAAAACTTACAAAAACTATCTAGTTCCTGAATGCCGAGTTCACAGAACAAATGTGGATTAATGATGTACCTGTTGTACTGTCATTTGGTCATCCATTTACTAATCCACTAAACGTGTATCACATATATCTTTAGTTACGTTCATATTATGAATTGTGACATCCAAAAATCTTGGATAAGGAGAAATTATATTTCCTAGGACTACTCATTGCGGGTGGTGCTGTCCCTGGGCTGGTGGTCTTGGGTTCTATAAGAAAGCAAACTGAGCAAGCCAGGGGAAGCAAGCCAGTAAGAAATATCCCTCCATGGCCTCTGCATCAGTTCCTGCTTCCTGACCTGCTTGAGTTCCAGTCCTGACTTCCTTTGGTGATGAAACAGCAATGTGGAAGTGTAAGCTGGATAAACCCTTTCCTCCCCAGCTTGCTTCTTGGTCATGATGTTTGTGCAGGAATAGAAACCCTGACTGAGACAACGACCAAGGAAACTCTTATAAAAGAATGCATTTAACTGATCGAGGGCTTACCTACAGTTCCAGGGGCTTAGTCCATTATTATCATGGCAGTGACCATGACCACAGGGAGGAGGGTGTCAGGGAGCATGGCAGCAGCCAGGGGGAGATACATTCAGATCTTCAGGCAGAGAGAGTGACAATGGACCTAGATTGGGCTTTTGAAACCAAGGCTACACTTCCTAATCCTTCTATTTCTATCAAAGAGCTTCACTCCCTGGGGACTAAGAATTCAAATATATGAGTTTATGTGGGGGGGGGGAGAGACTCTTACATATTTTAAAAGCTTAGGTGTTTAACTTTGGGCTACCTCCCAGTTCCTCTAACCTGATTAATTCTGTGTACATCCCACCATGACCTGGTCTATTCTCTGTTTATGTTTATGTCCATCAACCACAGCATCCACTCGCTGAATCCCTTCTTCTCATCTCTTTTTTCCATCATCCCTTTCTCCCACAGTCCACTTTCTGCCTAGCTATTGGCTATCAGAGTTTTTATTAAAGCCAATCAGAGAATGCCTTAGGTAGGTGAACGACAGAGAAATAGCTTACAAAAAGAATCTCCCAAGATCTCCCCCATTTACTATAATAAAAGTTTCTTTCTTTAACAACAATAAACTATACAGAATAAGAACTATTATGAGAACTATTAGGTAAGAATTACATTCACAATGTCCAGTCAATATGTATTTGTCAGCCTTGGAATAAGCACTCTATTATCCATTCTATCTTGGCAGGTTCAAAAGTTCTACACCTAAATCACTTTCTATTGTTAACTTGGATTTATCAACCTAAAGACTTCATTGTAGACCTTATAACATTTTCTTAAATCCTAAACAACTTAAGCATAATGTCTGACTATAACTGTGTAGTCTTCAATCCCATCAGAGACCTGAGAAGTATATATATATTACCTGAGTAAACAGGAATTACAGAGAATCAGCTTCTAAAATTATAGAAATGACAGAGACTGCTGGCTGCCTGGTCAGTCCCCCAAACTTCTGCAGCATTTGAGTGTACATCTTTGGCCTACTGGCCCAGAATATGGCTACAGACTTTTATAAATTAGGAATTATGAGGATTGGCCTACCTTGTCTTGGCAAAGTTCTGCAGTCGTCTTCCTCTGTGTCTTTCTTTCTTTCTTTCTCTCTTTCTTTCTTTCTTTCTTTCTTTCTTTCTTTCTTTCTTTCTTTCCTTCCTCCTTCCTTCCTTCCTTCCTTCCTTCCTTTCTTTCAAAGGTTTATTCATTTATTATATGTAAGTACACTGTAGCTGTCTTCAGACACACCAGAAGAGGTCATCGGATCTCATTACAGATGGTTGTGAGCCACCATGTGGTTGCTGGGAATTGAACTCAGGACCTCTGGAACAGTAGTCGGGTGCTCTTAACCGCTGAGCCATCTCTCCAGCCCCCTCTGTGTCTTTCTTGTTTAAGTTTTGGACAGTATGCTGTCAACAGTTAAGGCAAGGGCAGGTTTTTTGCCTGGTGTCTGGCTTTGGCACATTTGAAGCAAATTCCATATGGAGGTTCTTTGATGCTATTTGTCTTCTTACAAGTATTATTAGATTGCTGCCAGGCACAGACGTGTCTCGTCACAAAAAGCTTTTTATTAATAAAGCATCTTAAATGCCATATTCTACAGATCTCTGAAGTGTTTAAATACCATCTATCTTAAACAAGTTTGACTGACTGCTAACTTACATTTCTTAGTTATCCTAAATAGTTTGTAATAGTAGGTTTTAAGGACTAGAGGACTTGGTTGGGGATTTAGCTCAGTGGTAGAGCGCTTGCCTAGCAAGCGCAAGGCCCTGGGTTAGGTCCCCAGCTCCGAAGAAAAGGAAAAAAAAAAAAAAAAAAAAAAAGGACTAGAGGACTTTACATCACATTTTAAAATGAGTCACAATGGTAAAATACCTAAAACAGGAGTCAGACATATACGCAATACATTATATAGTGAAATAGAATCTTAAATTTCTACCAATATATAAAACTCCATGCCAATCTAAATATTTAGCTTGTTGATGCTCTTTATTTTAAAAGTAGCTTCAGTAATCTACCCCTTTATCCTATTATTCCTATATCCCCCCTTTTTTCTTTTCATCCCCTCCCCCCTTCCCTCCTAACACTAGATAGGAGAGAAAGAAGGATAAAGCGAAAGAGAGGAGATTCTTGAATCTAACCTCCTATATTTTATTCTTTCTTAATCAAGACCATTTACAACTTGGACCAACCCCCTTTAATGATGACAAACTTCTATCACCCATGGGATGACCAAAAACCCACCTACTCCACCTCTTGGGAGTGAAGCCATTGTTCTCTTAAAACTGCTTCCGGCTGTCTGGGGCGAAGGCATCTTTTGGGGCTCTAAGACACTTGCTTTATCATTTAGCTAGCTTAATCAGTTGCTTTCTGTCTAGTCTCCATGTGATGGGAAATTGCAGAGCATAACTGAAGCCCTGGCTGGAACAATGCATGAGGCTGGACCAACTGAGCTAGCTGTCTGCTGCCAAGCATATATAGCCTTAAGAGTGTTCCCTATGATCTGTTGACTGAGGGAGAGAAGACTCGGACCTGGTTTACTGGCAGTTCTACACATTATGCCAGCACCACCAAGAAGTGGACAGCTGCAGCATGACAACTCCTTTCTGGATTGTAGTTAATTCCAGAATCCAAATAGACCCACTAAACATTGTGCTTCTTTCTTGGTAGTGGGAGGAACCAGGTGCAATAGCTTATCTTTCCCCTCGGAAGCCCCATACCACCGGCCTCCTAAGAATTTCATCAAAGGAGATGGTCCTTTAATTTTGATTGATCTGTTTATATTGGCATAACTGAGTCTACTTGAGAAGATAGAACAATGAGGAAAACAGTTTTAAAATTGTCTTAACCCATTGTTTTTCATGGGTAAAATTAATCAGGATTATAGATGTTTACCACCCAGGTTTTTTTCCCCCCTTGTATAGTGAAATGACAAAAGGATTTTCAATATTAGTCCTTTGACTTAAACTTGTATTCCATTCTATTTTCCCATTTTATTATTCTATCTGTCTGTCTGTCTGTCTATCTATCTATCTATCTTTTTGTTTTTTGAAACAGGGATTCTCTGTGTAGCTTTGGTTTTCCTGGAATATCCTCTCTAGACCAGTCTGGCTTCTTTCACAGATACCTGCCTGCCTCTTGCCTATGCCAACACAGCGCAGCCTAATTTCCCATTTAAGAGGTGGGAGATAAGAATTATGCCTATAATTCCAGCAGTTGAAAGGCAGAAGCAGGTAGGAGCTATGTGAGTTCAAAACCAGCCTAGAGCTACATAGGGTGTTCCAGACTTTTCTTGAAAAAGTGTGTGTGGAGGGGGTGAGCAGTAAAGGCGCGAGTACCATATTGCAAATAAGTGCTATGTGAATATAACTTTGTGATACTGAGGAAATAGTAATCAGAGAAGGCCTCATGAAAGAGAGGAGGACAAACAAGACCAGCATAGTTTGCAGGTTCTAAAACCCGAGTGATGCTACCCAGACAACTGCAGGTGTGGGGCCAGCCATAGCTGGCGATCGCCCCCTTCTGGAAGAGTGCGGCCTTGCCCCTGACAGAGTCTTCAGAGAACGCTGAGCCTGAGGCACGCAGGCGCGGTGAGCGGACGAGGGCTTTAGGCGAAGATGCGCATGCGTGTAGCCCCATGGAGGCGGTAGCTGCTTCGTCGCTGTGACTGGAGGCCGAGTGCTAAACTGTGTGGGGCACGGATGGGATCCAGCTGTTAGTCGGTAGGCATAGGTAGGGCCGCTGCCTTGCGGGGAGCCGGGGACTGGAAGGCGGAGGCCCTGAGCGCAGGCCCCGAGCCGTCCCTGTGAGGTCGCGGTCGACTATTGTATGTGTCGCAGCCGCTGCGTACAAGATGGCGGCGGTGGGGCGGGCGGAGCTGAGGGACCCCGGGTGGGCCTCGGCCGTGGCCTGTTCCCCTTGTCACTCGCTGACCGCGCCGTTGCGCCGCAGTGCCGCTCGGCGCAGCCGCCTAATGCCGCCGCTTGCGGAGGAGCGGGTGGCGTCCTCCGGGAATCCCTGCCGCCCCTTCCTCAGCGCCGCGGGTCTGCCTCTCAGGCCTGACAGCTAGCGGGGAGGCTGCCGCGTGCCCGAGCGCCTTTCGGAGACCCGTGGGCCGCGTGCGCCCTTAGCCGGGCTGGAAGAGCGTCCCTGCAGGGGGTGGGAGTGGGGTGTGCGGGGTGTTGTGGGCTAAGCGCCCCAGTGAGCACCGAAGTCGAGATTGTTGGTCCTGGGTTGTCGTCGAAAATGGCGGTGACACTTCCACATTCTTAGAGGAGTCGAGAACACCGATGTGGGGATATTTGCTTCTGTTGGTGTGGTTCCTAACTTGGGCCTGTTTTGTTAAAGAGCAGGGAGGTCTGTACCACTGACTCTCATCCCCGAGGATGTTTCAGACGTCCTTTGTTGTTTGAAGTAATTGCCTATGAGGGAGTCTCAGTATTACAAAATCTTTGAGCTTGACAATGATCGTAGCCTCGAGCTATTTAATATTAAAATTACCCTTGGCAGTTTGGGAATTCTAGAAGGAACACTCAATGTGAAAAGTTCTGAAGAAAAGCTTCTTCACCAGCATCCACCCGACCATGTGAAGTCATCTTTTTCCTACCCAGTTTTGAAATTGTTCATACACAAAATTCTCCCTCTTGTCATTTTGTGTATGAAGGGTTAACTTGTTTTTCAAAAGAGTTGCGTTTACTGCTTATGTTTATAAATTTAAAATGACAGACTGGAAAAAGATTACAAGAAATATTAATATAAGGACGTTAACACAGGAAAATAAGTTTGTTTATTACATTTTTTTTATTACATATTTTCAAAATGTTATTGATTATACACTTAACCATAATGGGCTTATGCTGCATTCTGCTTTACAAAATTTGACTTTTATATTTCCATATTCTGTAGTGTGTACCTTCATATTTGTGGAATCCAAAATGTAATATACTAAAATATCCTAGGCTATTCCCCGCCTTGTCATTGTGTTGGAACCAATGGGTAAAGACAAAACAGTTGAAAGAAATCACAAAAATGTCCTTCATTTGTTTTGATTAACTGGTTTTCAAATGTATTTATATGACATATATTACCTTGTACATTGGATACATTGCAGTTTTTTGCATTTGTTGTGATGGAGTGTGCTTTAACCATAAATTCTAGTTCTAAAAAGTTCTCACAGTCATCATTTTCTGGATGTTGTAAGAATGTCTTAAGATCTCTGAATTTTGATTTTTATGTAATAAAAATGATGAGTCTAATGGACAGAGAATAGGTTTTGGGACCAGAAGTTATGGATTTAAATACATTGTTCTCTTACTATTATTATGTGTGAGACTTCAGTTGTTTTAGTCTTTGTGAAATTTTATGTTATTTGTAAACTTCGCTACTTGTTTGAACTTTCTTTTAGTATACTGAGATCCAGTATGGAATACTCCTATCCTTCAGCAGATAGATGTTTCTTAATTATTTCAAGTTTTACTTGTTTCAAAATTTAACTTGACTAGGTAACATCTTCTAATAGAAAATTGTAGCCTATGGATACTTCCTTTTAACTAAAAGATGGAATTTAGATTAACAGAATTGAAAACTATCAAACTTGAAAATGTCTTGCATCTATAAATTTATTGCATTTAACCAGAATTTAGTGTAATAGTTTATTGATTATTTACAAAATCTTGCTAGGTAGCAGATTAGCCTAGAACTCAATGTGTTGATTAGATCAGGGTGGCCTTGCATTTGGAGGCAGAAGTAGGATGATAACTCCAAGTGCTAGGATTACAGACATGACCCCTGCTTTGTAGCAACTAAATAATTACGTCAGTCTTCGTGTCTGAGTGACTGGTGTATGTATTGGATGCTCCAGTATTAAATGTATGAACTCAGCCCACAGGTGCAAGAGCCTGGGTGGGTTCTCATGCTTATTTCACTGTGCCTTGACATTGATGACAGTTTGAATAAGTATCCAGTTTCTTAATGAAATGTTATAGTAAACTAAGAAACAGTGCTTCTAAAATAGGCACCTAGTAATACAGTGGACTAATGAATATTGAAATGTTGATGTTAGTAGATTAGCAAATAAAACATTTGCTGTGACTAAAGTTAATAAGCCCTCATTTATATCCAACCTTTTATTGTTTTTATTATTCTAAATTTGTTCCATTGTTTGTGGTTGAAAATAAAAGTGGAAGGAAAATATATAGACAATCAGAAAAGAATAGTGAAAAGAATTGTGAGAGAAGGTGATGTGTAGAATTAAAACTCATAGCCATATTGTTTCTATGAGAATCAAGAATAATAAGTTTTGGATTGACAGGGTAGGGAACATAGCAATAGCTTCAAGGTGCTTGTATGAGCATAGTGATTACTTGGGATGTAAATATTTTGATTATTTCTCATTCTTTTGAAATCAAACTCTGTTCATGTTCTAGTCCTAAATTGTCTTTATATTTTTATTTTCATACTTTTTAAAATTAAACTTTTAAGTAGTTTTTAAAATTGTCTGTTCTTAGTGAAAATTGCCTCTTTTTTTTTGAATTTTATTTTTGTATTTGAAAACAGGGTAGCAAGGTAGCTCAGACTGGCTCGTAAGTCCGTCTGCTTCAACTTTCCAAATGCTTGTTTACCAGATTAAATTTTTTAAAATTAAGTCGTTAATAAAAATTTCTTAATAACTGACTATTCAGACTATTGAAATTTCCCCTTTACCATACATGCAGATAATAAATTTATTGAAGCCAAGATCCAAATAAGATTTGTACCTGGTATAGTTTATTATTGTAATTGTTTGATATATCCCTTAAGTTCATTTATAAGTTCCTCGGCTGCTTTTTATTTTATCCAAGAAATACTTTGTTTCATAAATGTTAAATAATTGATAAGTAATGCCTTAATTCATCAACATTTGAATCTATGCACGTTGACGCAACTTTAAATATGTACTTAGTGGGCAAAGTGGCTTGCTGCAAAATGACAACTTTGATCTCCAGAACCCACCATAGAAAGAGATGACACACTTTGCTCCAAGTTTTCCTCAAATCTCCATGACACCCACACCCCCTCATCTCCAAATGAATAAAAATGTGTTTTAAAATTACTCAGGAACTTCTAGATCTCAGTTTAGGAACTACTGAGAGAAAGGTAGACATGTACAAGTACTGTTTCCAACACAGTGCTTTCAGGAAGGAGTTAACTATCTTAGTAAAAGTTTAATAAAAGAACACCTATCTGTTTAAAAATATTTCGTTTAGGGTTGGGGATTTAGCTCAGTGGTAGAGCGCTTGCTAGAGCGCAAGGCCCTGGGTTTGGTCCCCAGCTCCGGAAAAAAAAAATTTCGTTTAGTTACCTAAATGTTGAGTGCCTGTTGCATGCCAGGAGTTGTAATTTTAATTAACTATCACAGAATATTCTTGAGGGTTTTAAATTTTTATTTATGCATATGAATGCTTGAATGTATGTTTGTGATCTATGTATGCAGCGCTTGAGGGGACCAGAAAAGAGTATTGGATTCCTGGAATAGCAGTTACTGACAGTTCCGAGCCACCATTTGGGTGCTGGGAACCAAACCTGGATCCTCTGTAAGAGTAGCAAGGGCTCTTATTTGTTGAGACATCCTTAAATATTTTTTAAAATTTCCATTTCAAATCACACTTTGCTTGCTTAAGGCCACATTGTTAATAAACAGCAGAATTAGAACCAAAACACTGAATATAGGGTCAAAATTCTTTTTTCAGGGTCTAGACTTTTAGGCAGTTTTCTGTGCTGCCTCTCTAAAAGTTAGTTGATAGTGTTAAGTTTTCCTTAGGGGAGTAAACCAGCTTTGTATGAAGTCAGTATTGGCACTCCTCCTAGCCTGGGTGGGTATGTTCAAATCAGTGGAAATTTCCCCAAAGATTAGATTATTGGGAGTTTTGTAATTGGCCGACTAATAGTTGTTAGGAAGAGTACATGATGTAGAAAAAAGAGGGCTAAATAGAATTTTACAGCTAATGCTCTTGATTATATTGGAAGTTTTCTGTCTTTTGTTTTATTTGTTTGTAATCTTTTGACCTAAGATACAATTAAGAAGTTATATAGTCGAGTGTTGGTCATAAAATGTTGAATCATTAATATTGTGTGAACTTAAACTCTTGAGTGACAGGAAAATGAATTTTCTCTTCTCGGTCACTATTTGACTATGAATTTTGTACATTGTGCTCCTTTATCTCTAAATATTTAGCATGTGTATTATAGGGATAAGATCTTTTTTAATAGTACAATTACCAATATCAGTAAATTTAACTGATAAAATTCTTTAGACTGTATTCTTGTTTGTTGCTTCACTCATTAGTGCTCTCTATAGACTTTTTTTTTCTCCCCCTGAAATTTAAGATGTGTCTAGGACCAGACACTGTATGTAGTTGTCATGTATCTTTATACTTGCTTAATCTGGAATGTTTTCATATACTATTTATTTTTTTTTATATACTATTTCCTAGTTGTCTGGTATTCTTAATTAAACATAGTGACTATATGTGTAAGATCTGACTGCATATGTCCATCAGCCCTTCATGGGTGATGCTGTTTCATCATATGTTGGTTAAATAGTTTGCTGTGGAGAGACATTTGAAGACATAGAAGATATCACCCCGGCATTCTGAGTATTACACTTGCATTCTTGTTTAAGATATTCTTTACCGATAGTTTAAAACTGATGACTTTTTATTGTTGTTTGTTTGTTTGTTTTTTGGTTCTTTTTTTTTTTTTTTTTTTTTCCGGAGCTGGGGACCGAACCCAGGGCCTTGCGCTTCCTAGGTAAGCGCTCTACCACTGAGCTAAATCCCCAGCCCCCTGATGACTTTTTTTTATTCTACCTTTCCTCTCCATTTTGGTGCTCTGCACTCAAGAAGAGCTTTGCTTTCTCTTCATCAGTTAATTTATTGTACAGATGTCAGTATTTTGTACTTTATTACTATTCAATTCATTATTTCTTCCTTCTATTTTCTATTTGTATGTCTTGTCTTCTACAACAAGAGCTCTGACTCCCAACACCATGAAAATATTTACTTGTTCAATTCAATAATAATAAACTGTTTCCATATCTAGTGATAGAGGAATTGTTTCTTTCATATCACTGAAAACAATACAATTTTGTTCTCTTTCCTTCAGCTCTGCCAAAACTGAGCATATTTAAATTGAATAGTAGATTTATATCTTTTTTAAAAAATGTATTTATATATTATATATGAGTACACTGTAGCTGTCTTCAGACACACTAGAAGAGGGCATCGGATCCATTGCAGATGGTTGTGAGCCACCATGTGGTTTCTGGGAATTGAACTCAAGACCTCTGGAAGAGCAGTCAGTGCTCTTAACCACTGAGCCATCTCTCCAGCCCTAGATTTATATCTTATTTGCATGAATTTTCTTTTCCTTCTGAAGTGGATTGTGATTGTTCGTGTAAATTATGGTTATACCAGTTTCCTTTTAGTTTAGATAAAGATATTTCTTCCCTTTCTGTCCTCATTGATTTAATTTCACATGCCTCCTAAGGACAAAACCATACAAATGATGTCCTACTTGAAATGTTCCCATGTCTTATTAGTGTTTTTAAACCATTGCCTTTTATAAATAACTGGTTTTCTCTACTGTTACTCTTGTGTTTTGTAGCCATGAGTAATGCCCCCCTTAAAAGAAAAGATACTTTATATCAATGCTTCTCAACCTTCCTAATGCAGTGACCATTTATTTAGTACAGTTCTTCATGTTGTGATGACCCCCCAAAATTATTTTTATTGCTACTTTATAACTATAATTTTGCCACTGTTGTCAATTATTAATATCTAATATGCAAGGGCCCATAGATTGAAAACCATGCTCTATATGCACTTATGTATCTTATGGTTTTTGACACTTTAAGGCACAATAATTATTTTTTTTTAAAGATTTTTATTTATTCTCTATATATGGTGAGTACACTGTAGCTGTCTTCAGACACACCAGAAGAGGGCATCAGATCTCATTACAGATGGTTGTGAGCCACCATGTGGTTGCTGGGAATTGAACTCAGGACCTCTGGAAGAGCAGTCAGTGCTCTTAACCACAGAGCCATCTCTCCAGCCCCCTTAATTAAGTATTCTTTTTTTTCTTTTTTTCGGAGCTGGGGACCGAACCCAGAGCCTTGCGGTTGCTAGGCAAGCGCTCTACCTCTGAGCCAAATCCCCAACCCCTTAATTAAGTATTCTTATTTTAAGATGTTGGAATCTGCTTTAGGCAGGTGGAAACAATTTTTGGCCTATATCCTACTTGAGAGAAGAATATAACCACAAGGTTGGACAAGGATAAGAGTTGCATCTCAGAAACACATGGAGGTGGACATCTAAACCTTCAGTTTTGTTTACCTTTGGACTTACTTACTTTCCTGTATTGTGGCTTTGTTTTGTTTTAGTGCTTGTGCTTTCTTAGTAAGGTGGTAAATAGAGTTCTTAACAGTATCTGAGTTTTGTAAACATTCACCTCTTTTCTCATTTGTAATTATGACTAACTACTCCCCAGGATGATTTCTTTATTCCAGCTTGGATCTAGTAGTTTCTCTTGAGTTAACCCATTTATTTGTGTGTCTGTATGTTTGTGCACATATGCATGTTTGTATGGAAGTCAGAGAATACCTTGGATGTTCTTTAGGTACTATCTACCTTTTTGTGTCCTATTTATTTTTTTACTCTGTATCTTATTTCTACTGTAAAGTGGAATCTCACTGGGCCTAGAGGTAAGCTAGTGGCCAGCAAGTTCCAGTGATACTGTTGTCTCTATCTCCTGAAGCACTGACTGGGCTGCCCCACTTTTTCTGTGAATTTGAGGGAATTTGTACTCGGATCCTTATGTTAGTGTAGTGCAACAAGCCCTCTTTTTTTTTTTTTTTTTAAAGATTTATTTATTTATTATATATAAGTACACTGTAGCTGTCTTCAGATACACCAGAAGAGGGCATCAGAACTCTTTTCAGATGGTTGTGAGCCACCATGTGGTTGCTGGGAATTGAACTCGTGACCTCTGGAAGAGCAGTCGGGTGCTCTTAACCACTGAGCCATCTCTCCAGCCCGCAACAAGCCCTCTTAACATGCTTAAGTCATCTCTCCAGCCCAGTCTTTTCCTTTTTGGAGACCTTGTCTCTTAGTGTTCTTGAACTTAACAAGTAGTCTAGGCTGATTGGCCAGTGAGCCCCCAAAGATCTGTCTGCTTCTCTCTCCCCAGTTCAAAACTATACCCAGCTTTGGGAATCAAACCCAGGTGCTCCATACTTACTGATCCATTTTCCCAACTCTAATATGTTTAAGGATGGCAAGATAGGTGAGACTATCTTCCTGTGTTCAGGAGAAATCTTTTATAATCAAATTAATGCTATGCGGTGGAGATGCATTTATTTATGTAGAATATATTCCTAAAAAATAAAGTTATCTGTTTATTACATGTATTTTTTTCAAAAAGCTGTTTTCCTGGTAATAATAACTATTAGATTACTGCTAGTGAGGTGGTTAATATGTGGTCTTTTGGCGATTTGTCCCTAGCATTGCATAGTAGCAATTGATCTTTGGTTTAAAATCTTTTAAGGGTGTGTGTGTGTGTGTGTGTGTGTGTGTGTGTGTGTCTGTCTGTCTGTCTGTCTGTCTGCGTGCACGCGTGCATGTGTGTATGTGCAGATGCCTGAAGCTGCCGAAGAGGCCATGAGATCCTTTGAAGATAGAGTTATGTTTGTGACCTATCTCACATGGGTGCTAGGAACCAAACCTGGGTCCTTAGGAAGAGAGCAGCAAATGCTCTTAACAGCCACAATTATCTCTAGCCCCCGTCTTTGGTTTTTAAATGTTAGATGTGAAGCCTTCAAGTATCAGGAAAGTTAATGCTACTTTTAGTGATGCCGGTTAGTGCTTCTGATTGTGTTTGCTTGACTAGTTCTATAAAAATGACACATTTTGGTAGTTTGGCATCTAAAGTGGAGCTTATCCAAGCCATACTGTGATACATAAATTGTGACTGTTATCTCTTTTGTGAGACACAGCATAATAGAACCAATGTCAGTAAGTTGTCAGATGTCAGAGTTGGCTGAATGGATTTATCTGCATGGTAGGAGATAGCAACAGATGGAAGAAAAGCACAGAATGCATGTTATTTTTGTGAATCAATGAACAATTGGACTGTTGTTCTAACTGACTATTGTCTTAGCTGTGTCCCTAAGTGCCAAAGTTAATTGATATATTTTGCAATTGTGTTCTAACAGAGCAGCATACAATAGTATAGAGGGACTAGACCTATAAAAGAATGTGATGAATTCATAGAAAACTTTTCTTTGGGTTTTGTTTATAGGATGGTTTTTTGTTTGTTGGTTTGTTTGCTTGTTTTTCTTCTTTTTTTTTTTTTGGTTTTGGTGAAGAGTAAACATTTTTAAAAAATTAGAAAAAAGCTATAAGATAAATTTACTGTATATATCTAGAATGCAGCATGAAAAGAATAGTGAGAGCAGGGATGTAGGTTCTATTGAGATGTAGTTACTTTCTAGCTGTGTTCTAAGGATTAATCTTTAAATTGGATATGCTTTGGTTTCCGGGATTTTGTGTATGTAAAATGAAATGAGTATTGAGTAGTATTGCAAACCATGAGACTTTATAAAGTCTGAAGTGTAATGTTTTAAAATTTTAATGTATTAGTATGTATGTATATATGTATCCCCTTTTGTGTGTGTGTGTGTGTGTGTGTGTGTGTGTGTGTGTGTCTGCCAAATTATTCAGGTAGAGGCCAGTGGCCCGCTTTATGAAATTAGTTTTCTCTACTTCTACTTTTATATGGATTTTGAGGGTCAAACTCAGGTTATTAGGTTTGTATGACAAGCACCTTTACCACTGAGCAATTTCACTGCCCTAAGGGTGGAGTTATATGTAAATTCTTTCATAATCAATGCAGTGGAGGCGTCATGATTTAGCTGGCTAACTTTTGATGATCTAAATACTAAGAAATTTCAGATTTATTGATATTTACACAGAAATATCAATAAATATCTTTCCTTCTGAAAGATATCAAAATAATAGGCAGTTCTTGGTTTTTCCATGGAAATGGACATCTCAGAAAGACTTAATGGGATCTAATGGCAATATATATATATATTTTTTTAAATCAGTCAAGCCATTTCTTCATGCTTGTGTTAAGAAACCAATTTCTGTTATTGGGTCTGTGCGGAGGTCAGAAGATAACATTTAGGAGTTAGCTCTCTCCTTCTACCCTATAGGCTCTGGGGATTAAACATAAATTGTAAGGCTTGGCAGCAAGTGCCTTAGTTACCGAGCTTTCTCACTGACATTGCTACTAGTTTCTTTTTTAAAATATTTTTAATTGTTTATTTAGTGTATATGAGTACACTGTAGCTGTCTTCAGACACACCAAAAGAGGGCATCAGATCTCATTACAGATGGTTGTGAGCCACCATGTGGTTGCTGAGAATTGAACTCAGGACTTCTGAAAGAACAGTCAGTGTTCTTAACCAGATACATAAAATTTTTGTTTCAGAGTAATATGTTTTCTTAAAGGACATTGAAAAGAACTTAAGATTGCTATTCATCAAAATAAGACAGTTCAAATGATTTACCATTAAATACTCTGTTATGAAAAGTATTAAGTAGAGATTAAAATGTTAGTTGAAAACAGCAAATAGGCTGGGGATAGAGTAGCTGGAGACCCTGGATATTTGTTCTTCAAATAATTTAATAATAGTACTTTGTTGGCTGGAGAGATTTTTTTTTTTTTTTTTTTTGCTTAGTGGTTATGGGCACTTGCTGCTCTTAGATTATCTGAGTTTAGTTTACAGTAGCCATGCTGGATAACTCATATCTACTTGCAGTTCCAGCAGATCTGATGTCTTCTGCCCTCCTTGGACACCTGCAGTCATATGCATAGAGGCATACACATATACACATAAAAAAATCTGTCTAAAAATAAAATTTGATGAGCTGGGTGGTGGTATTGTATGCCTTTAATCCAGGCACTCAGAAGGCAGAGGCTGGCGGATCTCAGTGAGTTCCAGGTCAGGCTGATTTACAGAGTGAGTTCCAAGACAGACAGGAATACACAGAAACCCTTGTTTTAAAAAATACAACAACAACAACAACAACAACAACAACAACAATAATAATAACAATAATAATAATAACAGAAATAAATCCTCTTCTAATTGCATATACATAAATAGAAAACTACTCTGGTGATGGCTCTGTCTAACTTGGAGATTCAGGTTTTTCTAACATCCATGTCGGGCAACTCACAAACCCTTATAACTAGTTCAGGGAATCTGATGCCTTTAGCTTCCCCATGCAGTCATGCTTGCATGTATTTAATTAAACACACGAATATATTTTAAAATAAAGTAAATCTTTAAATGCATGAAGAGAGAAGCCGCCCCCATGGCTGCTGTCCTTGGTCCTGAATGAGAGCTGAACTACTCTCTTTGAAGTTGTTTTAGTAGTGTAGCAATGTGAGGAGTTGTTTGGTAATCGCCTTTAGAAAAATTAATGTCTGGAACTTGCAGGATAGTGTTGTTTGCATCTGTTAAGTGGTTGTAAGCATCAATTGTGGGGCTAAATTGAGTCTGAATTTGATCTGAATGCAAATCCCAGCCTCACATACCTATGTGTTACTTAATCTCTCAGTGTAAAACTATGTATATTTCTGGGACTTGTGAGAACTAAACGACTAAATTCATGTAAAGTATTTAGGACAGTAACTACAGTATGGATGTTGTCTATAAAGTTAATCATTGTTACCTATGTATTTTGTCTGTATTCTCAACAATGGAAAGAAGAAGAAGAAGAACAACAAACCCCAACTGGTTTTGTTACCATGTTATGTTGTATATTATAAGGAGTTCCACGCCCCAGCACTACCTGCTTTGTTAAAGACTTTGTAATTAGATTCCTGGTGACACATTTTTCTTTACCAGAAACAACTGTTCAATAACAGGAATGTGAGTGTAGTTTAATTGCCATATGGAATTTAGTACATGTGAAGGCTGATTCCAAGGAAGAATGTATCTTTAAAAAATGGTTCTAAATAAAACTTTAATTACAGTTCTTTCATTGTTCATGTCTGACCACACATGTGGTGAGTGTGTGTTCATATCTAAGAATCTTAATTCCTTCGTCTTTTTTTTTCCAGTATAAAAGCACAAAAATAAATCCTCAGTTTTTTTCAAGATAATGTAAAAGGACTTGTGAATTACATCTCAGCACCTAGGACAGCACCCAGTACTGCTCTGCAATGTACATGAACTCTGGCTTGAGGTTTGGGGTTTGTGTTCTGGATTCAGAAAAGAAGAGAAAGTTTTAGAGGGAATTTTAAATCTTTGTAAGCCCTTACTCTAAAAGTATATGCAGTGCAAAATTATATCATGGCTTGATTTCAAAATGTTTTACTCTGGCTGTAGAACCCACTTCATGAAGTAGTTTGAGTTAAAATGATCTAATATTTGTGTTTTAACTTTCAGCTTTGTGTTATTCTTGGAAAATTTCGCACCACTTGTGAATTCCTTGAGCCTGGGCATTGCAAACCCACTTCTGTTGGGCCCATCTCCTTTGCACTTTGCTCAGATTAAGACTCAGTTGGCGCTTCAGCAGCTGAATGCCGTTGCCTCTCATGGTTCAACACCACCTTATACTTTATTAAATCAGGCATTCTTGAAAGTAGCCATGTCGAGACCCAGGTTTAATCCTCGAGGGACCTTTCCACTTCAAAGGCCACGAGCACCTAATCCTCCTGGGATGAGGCCTCCAGGACCATTTGTGAGGCCTGGATCTATGGGTCTTCCAAGATTTTACCCAGCAGGGAGAGCCCGTGGAATTCCACACAGATTTCCTGGCCACGGATCTTATCAGAACATGGGACCACAGAGAATGAATGTTCAGGTAACTCAACATCGAACTGATCCAAGATTAACCAAAGAGAAATTGGATTTTCCTGAAGCACAACAAAAGAAGGGGAAGCCTCACGGTAGTCGATGGGATGATGAGCCTCATATAACTCCACCAGTAGAAGTGAAACAGAGTTCTGTAACCCAGGTTACAGAGCAGAGTCCTAAAGTACAGAGCCGCTATACAAAAGAAAGTGCTTCAAGTATTTTAGCAAGTTTTGGATTATCAAATGAAGACCTAGAAGAACTAAGTCGTTATCCCGATGAACAGCTAACTCCTGAAAATATGCCATTAATATTGAGGGATATAAGAATGCGAAAAATGGGCCGCCGATTACCTAATTTACCTTCTCACAGCAGAAATAAGGAAACACTTAGTAATGAAACAGTTTCAAGTAATGTGATTGATTATGGGCATGCAAGCAAATATGGTTATACAGAAGATCCACTTGAAGTACGTATTTATGATCCTGAAATTCCAACTGATGAAGTCAAGAATGAATTTCAGTCTCAGCAGAGCATTTCTGCAACTGTTTCCACTCCAAATGTGATATGTAATTCTGTGTTTCCTGGTGAAGATGTATTTCGTCAGATGGACTTCCCTGGTGAGTCCTCCAGTCAGTCTTTTTTCCCAGTTGAGAGTGGAACCAAGATGTCAGGCTTACACATTTCAGGACAGTCAGTCCTTGAACCTGTAAAATCCATCAGCCAGTCTATTAGCCAAACAGTTAGCCAGACAACAAGCCAGTCTCTGAATCGTCCATCTATGAACCAGCCACCCTTTTCATCTGAATTAATTTCAGCTTTAAGCCAACAAGAGCGGATCCTACAGAAGTCTGTGATCAGTTCAGCTGATACACATGGTGGACCTAGAGGAAGTAAAAAGAGTTACCAAACAGAGGCTGACTTGCCTATTCGGTCTCCCTTTGGGATTGTGAAAGCTTCGTGGCTACCAAAGTTTACACAAGCTGGTGCCCAGAAAATGAAGAGACTGCCAACCCCTTCTATGATGAATGATTATTATGCAGCATCTCCAAGAATATTTCCACATTTGTGTTCTCTGTGTAACGTAGAATGTAGTCATTTGAAGGTGAGTGTTTTTAAAAGATTGCTGTACAATGATGCTCAGTGCCCAGGTTTTCTCTAAAATCTGTTACGTATGCTGCTGTTAACAAAGCGTTAACAAAGTGCAACCCCAGCACCTACTTGTAATCGTAAGTAACCTTAGTACTGAAATGAATGTTTGGCTTTCTACATCACGTTACTTGGCATACTGTATAGTTTGCCTTTATTTTGAACTTTTAGTTATCCCACTTATATAGCATCCAATTTATTTAATAAATTGTGAACTCATAACAATGTTACATGAAAAAGTATGTTTAAGATTTATTAGAATAAAAATATAAAACTCATTTGTAATATACACTTTTGAAGACTAATATATATTCCAGC
This sequence comes from Rattus norvegicus, assembly GCF_021556685.1. NCBI lineage: Eukaryota > Metazoa > Chordata > Mammalia > Rodentia > Muridae > Rattus > Rattus norvegicus. The sequence continues at coordinate 117,675,457 of NC_141537.1, forward strand.
CTTGCACATACCTGTTCTAAGATAAAGATCTTAATGTTGCTTTAAGTGTTTCTGATTTTTGTATAGACCAGTGATTTTTTTTTTTTAGTGTTTCTTGAGAAGGTACTTTTAAAATAATTTCATATAATGATTCAGGATGTAAAGATGATTATGATTATGGAACCAACTGTGGGCTCAGAAAATAGAGTAAAATGCTGGAAATTCAGAGAGAAACATCCAGAATATATGCTTAAGGTACCTTTGTGGTTAGTGTAGACAGAAGGAAAATTTTGCACAGATGCTCAAGAATAGTATTATGTAGTGTATGCTGTTTGATAGTAACTATTGGTAAATTTGAGCAGGAACTACCACATTTCCCCTTTTTTAACATATATGTATAGCAAACACTGATTCTTTTGTTTACTGATGCAGTTTATAAGTAAGGATGGTAGGGAGGAGTGAATGTACCTTAAGAAGCTTTGATTTAAAAGTTTAGCCTGGAATTGGCTAGGTAGCTTGAAGAGGTTTACAAATGTGTAGGTTTTGGTTCTTTTGTTATTTTTTTTCCTGCAAATACTGCCATTTTATTGTCTTTGTATTCATTTATCAGTTTTCAGTCAGTGATCTAAAACCTGAATTGGTTGCTTTTGTCTTAGGTTAACTTTAGCAAGAGAAAACATCATTCTGGGCTGAGCATGTAGTTCAGGGGTAGGGCACATGTTTAACACATACCAGGCCCTGGGTTCAATCAGAAAGCAGCAATCTGTCCATAGAAAAGTATGCTGAATTTTAATACAGTAGTAGTTGCCTTATTCCACCAAAGGAGAATAGATGTCACTTGTCTCTCAGAAAAATCTCAGAATAATTTACTCATTGAGTTTTGTAATTTATAAGTAGCTCTGGACAGAGTATTGGGTGCTCTTTGTTATTTTAACTGGGCATACTAACTCTCCCATATATTTTGAACTGTCTTAATGAGTTGAAGAAAATACATCTTAAAGAACTTGTGTTTTTATTGATATTTTGTATTGTAGAAAGTACAATATTTTTAGTATATTTACCAATTTAGTTTTGTGTGTGATTGTTCAGTAGACAGAAATAAAGAACTGTATAAAATCAAACTGTTTTGTAAAGCAATTTATACAGTCTCATCAATGAAAAAAAAAACCACATACCTGATGAAATTTTAAAAGTTAGAAACAAATAGTTTGGTGATATTTAACCATTTGTACATGCCACAAGGGAAAGATTTTTATTATTTCTACATTGATTTCAGATTTGTAGTGGTCAGTCCAGCTTTACAATACCTGTAGATTAGCTAGCAATTCGCGATGAAAAAGAAAAACGTACATATACTCTTAGTATCAGAAGTCTTTTATAGCCTAGTTAGATAAGACTGAGAGAGTGGTAGTTAGCAGTTGTACTAAGTTGTTTGGAATAGTTTGAAGACAGTTTTGAATGCTGAAAGGGTTAAATATGCCTATCTAAAGAGGAAGTGGCATTCCAGATGGGAACTATAGCATTTGCAAAGTAAAAGGTTCTTAAAAGAGAAGGCCTTGTGGTAGGATGCAGTGAAGAACATACTAGAAATAAATGTGCAGGGCCTTGAAAAGCTGTTGTCAATTTAGTTTCAGGTGGAAGACATTGGGGAGCTAATTAAATTTTTGGTATATGAAGTGACACATTGAAAGTGTTTCAGGGAGATTTCAATGTAGAGGAATAGGAAGAAAGGATATGGGGTGGGCCACTTAAGGAAGCGTTCCCTAGATATTCAAGTCTAAGGTGGACAAGCATTAATAAGATAGAATAAAATTTTGAGAGCAGAGGAAAATCATTTAGTCATTAAAAAACACACCTCTTTTAGATTGTGGAGATGGCTCAGTGAGTAAAAGCACTTGCCACACAAGTGTGAGGACCTGAGTTCAAATCCTCAGGATCCATGTCAAAACCTTACAGCATGAACATCTACAGCAATCCTAGCACTCATATTGGGAGATGGATAAATAGAGACCAAAAACTTCGGAAGCTTGCAGGCCACCTAGCTTGGTGTATGCAGTGACAAAACAGCAGAGACTGTCTCAAGGTGGAAGGTGAGGACTGACTCCAAGGTTGTCCTCTGACTTCCATAAGCTTGCCATAGCTTGTCTTGTATACTGTGAGTTAACATACATTGTACATGTATGCACATGCTTTACTCCCAGTCTTTTTAATCAGCATAACAGATTGGGGCTCATCTAATTATAGAATTCCTCATAGATTGATGGACAGTGTTAGCATGTGAATGTGGATTTAGATGTACAAGTTGCCTCTTGTTTCCATGATATATTTTATTGCCTTGTGTATTTGTATATTTGTGACATTAGAAATATGTAGCCTGTAATTGTGAATTTCTAATTTCAGACTTTTTCTTACCAAGTAAATCCTACAATATCCTTGCTTTCTATTTTTGAGTCTTTCAAACTATAGCCTGAGATGTAATGTGAAAGTGTAATAATAGAATGTAGAATGTGTTTTCTTAGAAACTGGGGTTCAGGTTTTAAAGGAACTTAACTTGATTTCTTATGCCCTTCCGATTGAAATAACTTGAGTCAAAAAAATTCCCCAATTTATCTACTTATTTATATATTTTGTGTGTTTGTTAGTGTGGGCACATGCGTCCATAGTGAGTCTGGAGGTCAAAATATTGTGAGAGTCAGGCTATCTCCTTTCATCATGTGGGTCCAGGTTAGGATTGAACTCTGGCAACATTGGAAACAAACTTTTTATTTATTTTTTTATTTAAAAAAATTTTTTTGAAGCTAATCAGAGGAGGATAAAGAGCAAGCTTTGATAGGAGTCAGTGTTTTCATAGTTTGGTTCAGAGCCAGCCCAAGTCTATAGTTCTTGGACCATCCTTGCTTCTCAGGTAATTATTTTTTCCTATAGAAGTAGTGGTGCTTTTGAACAGATATCTGGGTACTGTCATTATGAAGCCTAGAAATTGGGGTTGCATGGTTATATTTACTGAGGTTTGGGTATCAGTGTGCATGTGTGAATTGAATTAGAATGAGCAGGGCAGTGACCACCTTCAGCTTACATAGATGTGACAAAGAAGCATATTCATTATTATCATCATTTCTTTGTATGTGTTTAAAGCGGAGCTGAAAATGAGATTTGGGGGTGTAATCTGGATTTTAAATGTTGGTAACTATTCAAATAAAACATTTTATGGTGCAAATAAATCATGCCTAATTTCCTGCCTGCCAGTGTGTCTGTTTGGTAAAAACAATACCTCATTTATATCAAAGACATGGGTTGGGCACTGCTATGGATTCTTGATTGCTGGTTTCTTTTAGCTTCCTGGTTGTATCACTAAGGAGGGTAGCAGACATTTTGTTTTCACAGTGTACAATTAATTTAAGAAGTTTAATGAAATCCTTGAGTTGGCCAAAGCTTTTATATATATACACTGTGTTGGAAGTAGCTTGACATTCAGGTAGTTCTTGCCAAGGAGAATTCAGAATTAAAGTCAACCATAGTTTAATTGTGGAGGCTTTGTCTTCAGGAATGATACAAATTAAAGTGTTTTTGAAATGGGAACGAAGTTTTTCTCTGAAAGTTTAACACAAAGCTGTTTAGTGAGGATTTGTTTTTGTCTTTTTTCCCTTTCCAACTGCTGGAGGAACAATAAAGCACTGATAGACTTGATGGTGTGAACTAATTAATTCATTGTTTCACCTTGAGACTATTATATTAAAAAACTGTATTGCCTGCCCTCCCTTCTTTGCCCTCTCTTTTAATCAAACACATCTTCTAGGAGCTAATTATTGTTATAGATTGTAATTTTAGGACATTTATTTGTAAACAGTATATAAGAAAGCATTTTTTTTTGTTAATTATAAAGCTGTGTGTATATATGTAAGGGAATATCATGTCTTTGAAATGGTGTTACTTTCCCTTATAAATCTTGAAATTACATTTGATCAGTGGCAGGTTTTACTATTTTACCAATCGTTTCCCCAGTATAATGAGTATTTTGTTTGGGATGCCACTAGCTTTTTAGCTCACATGTTTTGGTGCTCAGTGTCATTTGCTTGATTGACCTTAGAGGAGGAAGCCATCGGACTACTTGATAGAATTCTGGTGGTTTTTGAAGTGTTTTTATATTTGAGGTGTTATTTGTTAACTTACGCTTTTCTTCAAATCTAAATATAATCTATGTGCATTTCAAAATGAATGTTTTGATTCTTGATTCAAGAAATATTTATATTAGTATTTGTTAAATGGGTTCAACACAGTATGGGGTTAAATGTATTTGTTTGGAGTACTTTAATTTTTGTGTAAATTCTGTTATATCTAAATGCTATTTATGGTTAGATTTGTAAATTTCTCAAATACTCTTTGTCATTTAAAAAAGTCTTAATTTATATGTCATTGTGAGGATTGTTTTAATTCAGCCTTCTCTTTTTTTACAATAGGACTGGATTCAGCATCAAAATACTTCCACCCATATTGAGAGCTGTCGGCAGTTACGTCAACAGTAAGAACATTTTCTTCCCTTTTTTTTTTTACAGGCGTGATAATTTGTTAAATACTTTTAAAGCTATTGGTTATTTAAAATAGTAATCTTAGAGAAGTATGTTTAGCTTTCCAAAAGGAGAGCTTCATGTGATCTTTTACTGACTCCATTCTAACTTAAACCCTAGTAGATAATTATAGAAATCTTTTTAATTGATTTTCCTTGTCTTGTTTACCTTTCTTAGAATGGTTGAGAACAGATACTATTCTTTTCCATTATCTTGGGCCATTTTTCAAAGGTTACATAATTTAAACATAACTCAGACCATATGCCAGTATTTAATTTCCAGTATAAGATTTTCTCTGCTCTAGGTCATGTTTTTAGAATGAAGCTTAAGGAGAACCTGATCAGCTCTTTTCTTTAAGTGAGGTATTTGGGAGGGTTTTCCTGATCGTCATAGACATGGAATTTATAATCTTAACTGTCTTATCCTCTTTCCCTTTGAATAACAAAGTTAAATTGTTTCCCTAACATTGTTAAATAGTTCTAGTCACCAGCTTGATATTCTCTTGGGTTTTGAGATTATTCAGGATTCTTCAAGTATAAAGTCATAAACCTAACTCAAAATATTCTTTGATTGTTTTTACTTATTTTTTGTGTGTGAGTATTGTCTGCATGTATGTTTATGCCACCACAAGCATTCCTGGTTACTTCAGAGGTCAAAAGTTGTCAGAGGTCAAAAGTTGTCAAATCCCCCTGAAACTGGAGTTATGAATGGTTTGTGAGTCACTGCATGGATGCTGACACCTGAACCCAAGGCATCTGTAAGAGCAACAAGTGCCCTTAACTACTAGTTAGCTCTCCAGCATCCACAGTTATTCCTTTTTTTTAATTGGATATTTTTTATATACATTTCAAATGTTATTCCCTTAACTGGTTTTCTGTCCATAAGTCCCCTATCCCATCCTCCTCCCCCTTCTATAAGGGTGTCCCCTTCCTCAACCACCCCCCTTCCTGCCTCACTGCCATGACATTCCCCTACAGTAGGGGGAAGGGGAGGTTCAGCCTTGGCAGGACCAAGGGCATCTCCTCCCATTGGTCCCCAACAAGGCCATCTTCTGCTACATACACAGCTGGAGACATGGGCATGTCCATGTGTACTCTTTGTGTAGTGGTTTAGTCCCTGGTTGGTATTGTTGTTTTTATAGGGTTGCAGGCCCCTTCAGCTCCTTCAGTTCTTTCTCTAACTACCCCATCAGGAGTTTCCTGTTCTCAGTTCATCTTGGTGGATTTTTCCTTTGATGAATATGAAGTGCCCTTCCTTATCTTTTTTTGATAACTTTTGATTGAAAGTCAATTTTGTTTGATATTAGAATGGCTACTCCAGCTTGTTTCTTGGGACCATTTGCTTGGAAAATTGTTCTCCAGCCTTTTACTCTGAGGTAGTGTCTGTCTTTGTCCCTGAGGTGTGTTTCCTGTATCCAGCAAAATGCTGGGTTCTCTTTCCGTATCCAGTCTGTTAGTCTATGTCTTTTTATATTGAGGAATTGAGTCCGTCGATGTTAAGAGATATTAAGGAATAGTGATTGTTGTTTTCTGTTATTTTCGTTGTTAGAGGTGGAATTATGTTTGTATTGCTCTCTTCTTTTGATTTTGTTGTAAGGAGATTACTTTCTTGCTTTTTCTAGGGTGTAGTTTCCCTCCTTGTGTTGGAGTTTTTCATTTATTATCCTTTGTAGGGCTGGATTTGTGGAAAGATACTGTGTAATTTTGGTTTTGTCATGGAATATCTTGGTTTCTCCATCTATGTTAATTGAGAGTTTTGCTGGATATAGTAGCCTGGGCTGGCATTTGTGTTCTCTTAGGGTCTGTATGACATCTGCCCAGGATCTTCTGGATTTCATAGTCTCTGTTGAGAAGTCTGGTGTAATTCTGTTAGGTCTGTCTTTATATGTTACTTGACCCTTTTCCCTTACTGCTTTTAATATTCTTTCTTTGTTTTGTGCATTTGGTGTTTTAACTATTATGTGATGGGAGGAATTTCTCTTCTTTTTCTCATGGCTTCTCCTCAGCTGCAACATATTTACCTACTTAAATAAATTGTCATCTTCATTCTTTGTTCTCCTAAGGTGCATTGAGTTCCATTATGTGTATATACTATATGTAGTCTACATGGATACATACTCAGTGTCTTTAGTCCTTAAGGCTTATGTTTTCTTTTTCTGGATTATATATAGAACAAGGAGTAGCTGGTTAGCCTGAGGGGCAAAAAGACATTGTGCCATAATTTTATTATTAAACACAGATATACTGAATACTTTATAATATATGCTTGATTTAATCTTATTATCATCCACGATATATTATTGCTAATTTCATCCAAATGAGGAAACGGAGACACAGGGAGACAGTTTCCCTACACCAAATATTTAATACAATTAGTTCATGTAGCTCATGGCCCTTTGTTCTTTTTTTTTCTCTTTAGTATTTTAGCAATAATCGCGCCTCAGATAAACCTCATTGGCTACGATACTGCCACTGTGCAAAGCTCTCTTTAGTATTTTAATATGAAAAAATTTCAAGTCACAGAGAAGTTGGTATGGAATGTACTTGTTAACATTTAGTTAGTTCATTTATTCAAATTTAACATTTGTCTTCTAAGAATAAGGAAGTTTTTCAGTCACAACACACCACATTAAGAACATAAACACTAATTCCACAATCTTCTAATATACAAACCTGACTCAGAGCCTTTACAAGTGTTACTGAGAGTACCCATCTGTATCCCACATTCAGGATTCTGCCAAAACTCATGTATTGCAATTTCTTCGTCTGGAAAGACTTCCCTCCCTCTTGTTTCCTTCACGGGTGCTTTCACAATGTTGACCCTTTTTATAAAAATGTGTAGACTGTCTCATATTCATTCTCTACTTTTGTGTTGTTCCTTAATAAGTTCAGATTGAATGTTCTGTCACAAATATTCATAGATGATGCATATGCCTGGCTTCTTGTTGGTCATTTTCTACTAGTTGGTTTGACGGGTGAGGGTTAGACCTATTGCTGATTTCTTTCTAGGGATGTGGGAAAGCAGATACGCAACTTATTTCATTTTTTTGAATGGTGGGCAGGTAAGGGAAAAGGAAATTCAGAGTGTTGTTGCGTTAGCTTTTTAACAACATCTGAAGAATACAAAAACAGCAACAGGAAACTGCTTTACCTTTTCCAAGGGTTTTGGCTTGATTTACTTTTTTGAAAGATAATTTGTTGATCATCTGCCACTTAGTTTTTTTTTATGTAAGCTTATAACCTGATTCCAGGGCCCTTCCTAATTTACTTCTTCTAAGGTAGTGGTTTTCAACCTGTATGCTTAAAACATTGCAAAACACAGATATTTACATAAACTCATAACAGTAGCAAAATTGCAGTTATGAAGTGACAATAAAAATTTTATGGTTGGGTTACCACAACATGAGGAATTGTATTAAAGGATTGCAGCATGAGGAAGATTGAAAATCACTGTTTTAAATGAAACTTTCTAGGTTGTCTCCTTTTTATTGTCTGTTATTTCTGTGCTACAGCAACCAGTGCCTGGAGTGGGAGCATATGGGGTTTGCCTCCAGGTTCTTTGTTCTACCATGTGAGCTTTAACCAAATCCAGGCCTGCTAATATATTCCCTCCTCCCCTCCCCTCCCTTCCCTTTGTGCTATCCTTTCTTTCATTTCAGACAGGTTATCTCTATGTAACCCTGGTTGGTCTGGAACGTATTTATGTAAATTAGATGGTTTTGAACCTATAGAGGTAATGTCTGCCTTTGCCTCTCTAATGCCCAGATCAAGTTTTTAAAGGGCTTCTTTAAAATGCCATATTTTCTTTCAATTCCTCTTTCTTTGATATATTTTTCCAAGTGCTGCTGGATATAACTTAGAGTTTGATATAATACTGTGTTCTGTGTGTTTCGATAGAAAGTATGAAAATGGTAATGTCCCCTAGTGATTTGTTTTTAACTTATGTCCATGAATATTGTGTCAGTTTATGGGTATGTGCATATGAATGTAGGTGCCTATGATGCCAGAAATATAAGTTCCTCCTCAAACTAGATATGAGTGCTCCTCTTCAAGCGAATACCCTTTTAACCTTGCTAAGCCTTCTTTTCAGCCTTCCTCTATATACTGTTTTATAAAGTGGGTGAGATACTTTTTTTCTTTGTCCTTTTCTCTCTCTCCCTGCTCCCCACTTTCTGTTTGAGTGTGTGGTGATGGTGGTGGTGGTGGGGCTTCTATTGGCCATAGGTCAGTGTTGGATGTTTTGATCTTCCACCTACTTTCTTGAGATAGGATCTTTCACTGAGACCTGCCTGGTGTTCATCATTATGTTAGGCTGGCTGACTCATGAGCCCAAGTTAATGGCATGTCTCTACTTCTACTGCATTGAGATTACAAACACACAGTTTTAGTGCCAAGCTTTTTACATGAGTTTGGAGCTCAAACTCTGGTCTTCTGTTTTGTATAGCAAGTCCTTTATAGACTAAGCTATCTTTTCAGCCCATATCTCACATGATCCATAGTTCAGCTGGTCTCTGAACCATGTAGACCAGTGGTTCTCAACCTTCCTAATGTTGCTAGTTTTTTTTTTTTTTTCTTTTTCTTTTTTTTTTTCCTTTTCTTTTTTTCGGAGCTGGGGACCGAACCCAGGGCCTTGCGCTTGCTAGGCAAGCGCTCTACCACTGAGCTAAATCCCCAACCCCATGTTGCTCCTTTTTAATAGTTCCTCATAGTGTGGTGACCGCAACCATAAAATTATTTTTGTTGATATTTGATATCTATAATTTTGCTACTGTTCTGAATTGTAATGTAAATATCTGATATGACTCCTGTAAAAGGGTTATTTGACCTCCCAAAGGGGTCTCGACCCACAGGTTGAGAAAGGCTGATGTAGGCGAAGACCCTCAATTCTTTTGTTTCTACCTTCCATGTCCTGGGAAACCAGGTATGCACCGCCATGCCTATCATTTATTTTCTCTACTTTCTGTTTACCACTACCTAGACTTACATTTTGTACCATGAAACACTTTTGTTTATCCTATTTATTTGACTTTTAAAAAATTGAGGTCTTAACGAATGGTTCTCTGATGTATCTACTAGCATATATACCTTTATTATATAGTGGATTATATATAAAATGTTATCCTCAAGAAATATTTATATTACAAGTTCTTACATCACCATACAAATTTAAGATTGAACAGTTTTAACACATTTCAGTTAAAGATGAATTGAAGTTTTTTGTTTTTTGAACTGTTGTTAATGGTGTTTATTTTTCAAATAGATACCCTGATTGGAATCCTGAGATCCTCCCATCTAGAAGGTAATATTTTTTAACAATATTAATTATTACAACTTTATTTCCATTTAAAAGTAAACAGGAAATTTTAAAAAAATTTTTGAAATTGTACTATTTTTATCATGTTTGGTTTTGTATTTTGTTGTAGATAGAGTCTGGCTAGCTTGGAACTCTGTATATAGAACAGGCTGGTCTTGAACTCAGAGAGATCCATCTACTTCTGCATCTCAAATGCTGGGATTAAAGACATAACACCACAACACTCTGCTATTGTATTTATTTTTAAACAGTTGGAAAATCCAAAAGTTGATAGATATTTTTATTCCAGCTTAAATGCGTTTTCTTCTATGGGTTTCACTTTCTTTAGTCTTAATATTTTGTTCTGATCCTATTACCATTTTTTGTTTGTGGGAACTTAATTATACCTTGAAAGCTCATAGTTGTCTTATTTAGTTCTGAGTTCCTTTAGGGTCTATATAGATATGTTCAGAAGTCAGTGAAATATGTTTGGATGTCATAGACTCTTGAGAATTTATTAAAAAACCGTTTATATAAATAATTCCTAATTTCTTTACATAACTTAAAATAGTTAGAAAATAACTGATACAGAGAAAAATCTAAGAAGATTAAAATACTCTAATGTAAATTAGAAAGGAAAAGGTTCTAAGCAAACTGAAGGTTATTCATCTGTTTGGATTGCTTTTTTCTGTGCTCATAAGAGTGGTTACATTTCATTCATTCATTCATTCATTCATTCTCTCTGTGTGTGTTTGTTTGTTCATGTATGCATGTGTATATACATGCCCATGTGCCATGTTGCTTGTGGATGTCAGAGGACAACATTCTAGAGTTGGTTTTCTCTTGTAAACTTAATGGGTCTGGTGATCAAACTCAGGTTATTAGGTTGTGCAAGCAACTCCACACACCCAGCTGTTTTGTCAGCCCAGTAGATTGTTTTAAATAAACTACTATTGAGCCAGGCATGGTGTCTAACACCTGTAATCCCAGCATTTAGGAGACTCAGATTGAGGATTGTCACAAGTTCAGAGTTAGCCTGGGCTACATAGTGAGAGCTTTTCTCTAAAACAAAAACAAACACAATGAAAGGTCTGGAAAGATTGCCCAAAGGTTCAGAGTACTTACTGCTCTTATAGGGGACATGAATTCAGCTCCTAGCATCTATATGGGGTGGCTTACAACAATATATAATTCCAGCTCTAAAGAATCTGATAACTCCATGGGAACCTGGGCACGTACTCAGGCTTGTACACGCTTACAACAGTATACACATTCATAAATAAAAATAAGTGTTTGTTTAAAAAATTACGTGTCATTTAATACAGTTTAAATCAACATTAAATTGCTGAGTCTTGTTTCTGTTTTCTACTCTGTAGAAATGAGAGCAATAGGAAAGAAAATGAAACGCCAAGAAGACGTTCTCATTCCCCCAGTCCCAGACATTCTAGGAGATCAAGCTCAGGTCACAGAGTCCGTCGATCTCGAAGTCCCATTCGTTATATCTATAGACCAAGGAGTCGAAGTCCAAGAATTTGCCACCGTTTCATTTCTAAATATAGATCCAGATCTAGATCCAGATCCAGGTCCCGTTCTCCATATCGTAGTCGAAATCTCATTAGAAGAAGTCCGAAGTCCTATCGGTCAGTTAGTCCAGAAAGGACATCAAGAAGATCAGTGAGATCAGGTACACTGAAAATCCTAATGCCGTCATTTTGTTTGAGTTTTGGAAATGAGCTATTGTATTTTTATTAAATTTTAAAGTTGCTATATAAAATTGGAATCACACTTGAGAGTCTGTTATTCTTGTAACTTTGGCTAGATATATGGAAAGTTTAATTCATCAGCATCCATTTTAAAAAACAAGGACTGAAGATAAGCTGGATGGTATACACCTGTAATTCCAGCAAATTGGAAGGCTGAGGTAGAGGATTGAGAGTTCAAGGTTATTTTCAACTACATAAAATAAATTTGAGGCTAACTTCATACTTTGAACAATTATCTCCTAATTATTTAATGATTATATAGTGACTTCTAAAAGTCACTCATATACCAAAATATGTACATGCATACATGCATGCATGCATACATATATACATGGCCTATAATGAAGGAAACCATTGTTGATGTTAAGGTTGTGCTTTACACATGTCTTTAACTGTATTCAGTATATTTAAAGAAATTGAATGGAAATGGGAATAACTAAAATGTGTAAGCTGACTAATATCGGGATTGTCCAAGACCCTAAGTTCCTAATAGGGGTCTATAGGTCTTTTCAGAGTTGTGTAAGCTTTTTTCCCTTTTCCAAAAACAAATCTGTGTTCGGATTGATTTTCTTTATACTTTGAGCTAAAAGTATGCATATAGCACACACATAGTGAATTAGATACAGAGCAGAGCTTAAAAAAAAGTTAACTTTCAAGCTCAGTGCTAATATGCTTAAGAAAATGTGGAATGGTATTAATCATCTCATGCTATTGCTAGTAGTTAATTTTCATAAAAGTATTAATATGGAAGTATTATTAAATTAGCAGTTTTAAAATTCTATTTTAACTTCTGATGTGTTAAATAAAATAAATAAGCTCTAGGATCTTGATTATTAAGAGACCCTATAGCCAAAATTTTGAGGACTGTTGACATAGGAATGATCACTGAACAAAGGAGCCACTGCATATAAAGATTGAAGATGAGAGGCTGTAGACTGAGAACTGCGTGTTCGTGCGTGCCCGTGTGCATGCTTACATACAGTGAGTGAGCTGCATACTGAGCACAACCAGTATTGATCTCTAATCTTACTCATGTTACTCACAGTGTTTTGAAATGGTCTTTTAAGTTTTATTTTTTTAATTTTTCTAGAGCGTATGGTTTTATGAGCATAGTCTTATAAAATAATTTATCATTAAATAAATATGTGCTTAATAAATGCTTGAATAAATAACAAGTATTCTCTTGGGATAAAATGACCCTTCTCTCCAAAAATCCCAGTAGATAGCAATGCTGTGTTGTCATAAAAAGGCTACATGCCGTTTAGTTCATTTTAATTTGTATGTATGAATATATGTATTTTTTTCTAACCAGATAGAAAAAAGGCATTAGAAGATGGAGGACAACGATCTATACATGGGACAGAAGTTACTAAACAGAAACATATTGAAGCAGTTGATAAAGGGCTCTCACCAGCACAAAAGCCTAAACTTACGAGTGGAACGAAACCATCCGCAAAATCTATAAGCTCTGTAAAGAGTGACTCACATTTAGGAGGACATTCTGCACACAAGTCTAAGAATCTTGAAGATGACACTTTACCTGAAGGTAAACAGGTGTCTGGTAAAGGTGCCTTGGTCCAGCGAAAGGTTAGTAATTCTTTTGTGGATTAGTTCAAGTGTACCTGCATCTGTTACTATGACAAATAGAAAAAGAAATTGGATCTTTGGGGTCACAGTTCTTATAATTTGAAATCAATATTTATTAAATTGCTTGGATGTGAGACAGGTTTTTTCCTTATGAGTAATAAAAGCCCAATAACTCACTCTTGTAGCTTAGGAATCCCAGATGGTTAGTGTTTGATGTGCCCAAAAACGTTTTAGTCAGGGTAGTGCATATTCTTGTAGTGTAGTTAGGCAGGCTAAAGCTTCTTAACAGACATGATCTCAGAACAAAAGCTTATGCTGTGATATATTTATGAAGAGTTTGGTTAGCTTCAGGAGCTGTGTGGCTGGAGAATTTAGCACAACCAGTATTAATGAACCTTAATTTTTATCAGCTTGAAGTTAAGAATTGATGATTTTCTGTCTGCTTTCGGTGTAGTAGTGTTTGTTTTTCAGTGCTGATTTACTGGTGTATTTTGATTATAACCTACTTGTTACTATACTGGCATACTCATATTTTGTTGAATTACTGTTAAATAACATCTAAAGTGTCATTTGTATAATTCTGGTAGGCCTAATATTTTATAATATGTACTTTTGATATTGTCTAAATACACTGAAGACTTTCGACAATTATATTCTGTGTTCCAAAAGGTTAAATTTTGGTTAACCTTAAAACAATATATAATTATAAAAGTTTGAAGATTATTAGGACTATTGAATATAGGGAAAAATTTTAATTAATCTTACAAGATTTTGTTTCAGGACTTTTGTTGATAGGATTTTCAAAAACTTTTGGTAAACTTGGTATTATGTATAACCAGATTCCTTTCTATTGTTTGTTTTGAAACGCAGTCTCTTTATTACATATCTCTGACTGTCCTGAAACTCACTATGTAGATTAGGCTGTCCTGGAACTCACAAGAAGTCTACCTGCCTCTGCCTCCTGGATGCTGAAATTAAAGGCATGTGTCACTATGCCTGGTTTCTTTTGTTAATTTTTTTTTTTTTTTTCGGAGCTGGGGACTGAACCCAGGGCCTTGCGCTTGCTAGGCAAGCGCTCTACCACTGAGCTAAATCCCCAACCCTGTTGTTTGTTTTTGAAATGAAAATGGAACAGTCAACACCTTTATTATATGAGTTACAGATGATGACGTACCTTTCTGAACTCATAGCTGTCTGCTCTGCCACACTGGCCTAGTCTTGGGGCAGTGCTGACAAGCAGCTTGCCCTGCAATTCTTTTTAAAGACAGTGTCTTGTTACAATGCATTAGCAGTGTTTACCTGGCCTGTATGAGTTCTTACATGTTCTGTTACCATCCCTTGAATTACTGGAATGGAGAGTGAACAGAAATGTACTATCCAAAAGAGATCCATAAAAGTATTAAATTGAATAGTAGAAATTATATGTGAAGTTATGACTACTGTACCTTATGGCTTATGTGCTTTCTTTTTAATTTTCTTTCATTCCAAAATCAGCCACGGAAAGATCAGTCTTTGAGTTCCAACTCAATTCTTCTTGTGTCTGAACTTCCAGAGGATGGCTTTACTGAAGAAGATATTAGAAAAGCATTTCAGCCATTTGGGAAAATTAGTGATGTCCTCCTTGTTCCTTGTAGAAATGAGGTGAGTCATTTAGTCAGTTGTGAAAATTCATGCAGACTTGTTGCTATTGTTGATATCCTAGCTGCTTTGTGCTATCTGTGTGTCATAATTAACTATTCATAGTATTTGTATTGACAGGAAGAGTACCCAGGAATGAACAAGGTTCCAGGGAATTGACTTATTTACATAATAAAGTGCCAGATGATAAATACTTAAGGTTTCGTAGGCTGGTCATAGGATCACAGTTATTTTGCCTTTGTGCTGTAGAAGTAGGTATGGATATATAAATAAGGAAGCATTGCTATGCTTCTAAAAATTCTAAAAATAAAGGTGAAAGTTAGAAAATAAATCTTTTTTTGTACAGTTTGTATTGTTTATGTGCATGTTATATTCATGATAGAGTTTGAGAATTAGGGACTAACCCTAGACTAAGGATAATAGACTAGTGTGAGTTAAGGCAAAGTGAAGACATGATAGTTGCCTTAAAGCAAGAGGCTTTAAATAAATATTTTGAGGTTGGCATTTATCTCATGATAGAATGCTTGCTAGGCTCTGGATATGGTCCTCAGCTCAAAAATACAAATTATGCATACATATCAGGCTACAGTGGGTCACAAACCAGAAAAGAAATGAAATACAATATAAAAGAGAGGCTTGCTCAGCAGATGAAGGATTCAGGGAAGGGAGTGGGTAAGAAAAGATTATGGTGATCGTCTTAGATGTGATATCTGTAGATCAAAACCAAGTCTATAGTTTCAGTAGATAAAACTGACCAACCCAGAATATATCCTACAGGGTTTTATTGAAACTAAAAGTCTGTAATTTATTCCACATTTTTTAAGTTTATGTATATGGGTGTATTATCTACATGTAGTCTGTAGACCACATACCTGCCTGGTGCTGCAGCGACCATAAGAGTTCTGGAAAAGTACCCAATGCTTTTAACTACTAAACCATCTCTCTAGCTCCTTTCCTCATTTCTTATCACTTAAAAATATTATTTGCTTAATATGGATGAACGTTCAGTAGAAATAAGTAACATTTGTTTGGTAGTTCCAAACCTTAGTGAAATAATATGTATTTTTTTAAAACTTGCTTATAAACAAAACAAAACAAAACAAAAAACCAGACTCAAAGTAAACTAGACTAGATCTTGGCTCTCCTCCAAATTAGCCATGCCTTCCCATTTCTTCCTGTCCCAGGAGCCTGCTATGGACTCTTATCTTGGTAATGACGTAGAACTTATTTAAATTATATATTGTATGAGAAACATCCTTAAGATCATATTATGTTAGCAAAACAAAATGACAAAAGCACCAGTTCTTATGTTCCACAGAGAGCATTAAGTCTATTTTAAAATGCCAAACTGTAAGCCTAGTGAGGTGGCACATGGATGGTAGCGACAGGAGGGTCAAAATTTGAAGGACAGCATTGACTACATAGCAAAGCAAGGCCAGCCTGGATGAGACTCTCATAAAAAGAATGAATATAAATAAAATCAATGCTTTTAAAACAGATTTTTCATTCACACACAAATTTTATTTTAGGCTTACTTGGAGATGGAGTTTAAAAAAGCAGTTACTTCAATCATGAAGTACATTGAAACAATGCCTCTTGTGATAAAAGGGAAAAGTGTGAAAGTATGTGTTCCAGGAAAGAAAAAGCCACAGGTAAATTGAATTTAGATGTTTCTGTTACTTTAACTTTTTAAATGTATGGGATACATGTAGAAAAGTACATAAGGGGTTGGGGATTTAGCTCAGCGATAGAGCGCTTGAGGCCCTGGGTTCGGTCCCCAGATCCGAAAAAAAGAAAAGGAAAAAAAAAGTACATAAATCTTAGTCCAAAGAATTAAAACCTTTTTTATTTGTCTACTTATGTACCACCACAACTAGTATAATGTTAAGTGATGAACAGCAGACAAGGCTAGTAAGTACCAGGGTAACAGACGCTGAAACGGCCACCTGGGTTGCCAAGTAGAATATTGACGGCACCGTAGAAGTCCCCATAACTACTTTGCTCCAGTTCTTAAACTTTCTCTTCTGCCCATCCTTTGTTTATGAAACCATAATTATGCTTACAGGTTTTGAACTTATATCCACATGTTCAATGAAGCCTTTTGTTTTTTTAAACATACCAATATCCCCCCCCCCCCCCCCGGAGCTGGGGACCGAACCCAGGGCCTTGCGCTTCCTAGGTAAGCGCTCTCTACCACTGAGCTAAATCCCCAGCCCCAGACATACCAATATTTGAGTTTAGTTTTTCTAGACCATTTCCTATGTTGTAATGTCCATAGATAATATCTATAGAATTATTTAGAAATTTTCAGGGGGCTAGAGAGATGGCTCAGTGGTTAAGAGCTCCGACTGTTCTTCCAGAGGTCCTGAGTTAAATTCCCAGCAACCACATGGTGGCTCACAACTATTTGTAATGTATCCAAAACCTTCTTCTGGTGTGTCTGAAGACAGCTACAGTGTACTTACTCTACAGTGTACTCACATACGTAAAATAAATAAAAGTCTTTAAAAAAAGAAAGAAAGAAAGAAATTTCCAGTAAGTTTTGCTTTGGTTATATATGTTTGACAGTTTACCTTTTTATTTGCTATAGAATGCCTTCTTTAGAGATTCATTAATACATAATTCCTTAATCAGTATTAATTTAATCTTAAAAGTGATTGAGTCTTTTCTCATTTTTTTGTGACTTTTATGTTGTGATTATGTTTATCTTGACAGTTCCTTATAGATACTTGAATTATTCCTTTTTTTTTTTTCTTTCCAAAAGCAAGACTTTAGTTAACTCCTCATGACTTTTACTGGCCACCCTTTTGTATTTATGAATTTCTTCAATTTAAAAATCCAGTGGAAATATGCTGTATTATTTTAAAAATAATTATTAGTTATCTATGTTAAACCTCCTTTGTTGAGTTGTCTCTATCTTTTCCACTTTCTATTGGTATTTTTGTTGATTTGAAGGGAGTCACTATATAGGCCAGACTGACCTCAAATTCCTATCCCTGCTTCAGCTTCCCTGCTGTAATATAGGCATGAACTATCACATGCAGCTTTCTATGGTATTTTTATCTTCATACGAATGCATTTATAGGTGTTGTTCTATCCTTCATACTAACTTAGTATTCTGTAATCTTGGAATTCTGACAATGTAGAAAGCATTGTCTTTGGTATGTTGCTTCATATATATATCTAAGCAATATAAAAATATATATGAATATATATCTATAAAATATTTTAAATTCCCATATACTAGAAATGAGCCAGTATGATTGATGGCTCAGTGAAGTAAGGCACTTGCCACTGACTCTGATGACCTAACCACATGGTAAAAGGAGAGCAGCGACCAGCCCGTGGAGCTTGTTCTGTGAATACCACACTTCTATTATATAACACTCATAAATACAGAAGGTGCACAATAAATAAATAAGATAAATGTAAAGAATATTTTTCATTTCCATATGCTTGAATGCATTTATATTTTCTAATGTGGATTTTGCTTTTCTCATTTGTCATGTTTTATAAGATCATCTCTAGTTCAGGGCCACAAATATAGTCTGTTTTCTTGCTGTTAAAAAATTATACATATATGATTTATATGTTTAACATTTATGTTATAATATATAATAAATATATTATAAAATGTATAATCTGGTTGGGGTCAGTATTATTTCCAAAACAGGTAGGGACCTAAACCCAAAATCTCTCCTTTCTCAACAGTTTGAAAGCTGCCTGTGTACAAACCACTCTACATGCATAGATCTGTTTGAAATTATTCTTTTGCATAAATAGAGTTATTGAATGGTATTACTATATAGTTTTCAACTGTTCTAATTCCTTGTTTTTCTGGTAGAGTTCTTTTTCTTTGTTTTCTATTTAAATTGATGTTAATAAGTCTGTTTGAGTGCGTTTGTATGTGTAAACAGCACATGCCTGAAGATAAAAAACAACTTGTGGGGTTCAGTCCTTTCTTATTTTGTGGATTCTGAGGTTCAAACTTAGGCTTCAGGGTTGGCAGTGAGTTAGTTCTCTTAGCCAGTGAGTCTTTCATAGTGTCCCATTTTCATTTAATCGGGAACTAATTTTATCATTCATTTAGAGTCTCTAGTAAATACTGAGATTTGACTTGCTTATATTGATGATTTTACATTACATCTATTCAGAAATACAATTTGTCATTCTATTTATTTACATTTTGTGCTCTTTAACAATTGTGTGTGTATTACTTTTTATTTTATTGGTTGCTCTTTGTATGTATGTGCACCGTGTCCATACCTGCTGCACTTGGAAGTCACAGGAGGCTATCAGATCTTCTGCAACTGGAGTTACAAACAGTTGTGAACTGCCATGTGGGTGCTGGGCATCAAACTTACATCTTCTAGAAGAGCAGCCAGTGACCACTGAACCCCAAATTTTATTTTGTAAATTTAAATTTTACTTATCGTTTTGTGTGTCTGAAAAACATACAGATACAGGCACATGCGTACTGTAGTGTACATATGGAGGGCATCGAACAGTTCTTAGGAATTGGTTCTCTTTTTTTCTCCCTAGAATCTGAACATCAAATTAGTCGGATTTGTTCAGCAAGTACCTTCACCTACTAGTCCATCTTGTTTACCCAAATTAGTGATTTATATAATATAAACTCTTAAGAGTTCATTATTTGTACTCTTTTATTTTGAATATAATTTTCTGTAGTTTCACTGGGTCTGCTTTTGTATAAAAGTATTAAATGGAAAATTCTGAAATAGATATTCCATATGTTTCCGATTGAATAGCGTGAAGAAATCCACAACTCTCTGGCTTTATCCTGCTAACTGTCTAGTATATGCGTGATGTGTATACTGCCTGCCCTTCAGTTACTCAGTAATGGTCTCTGGTTTCTATTGACTGTTGAAAACTCTTGTTTTCATTTTTTTAGATTACAATATAGTTACATAATTTCTTTCTTCCCTTCAAACCCCTTGCTGTCTCCAATTCATGTCTACTTTTTTCTTTCACTGCAGGTATATCCATATATGTATATACATATATATCCCTACATATACCCTGCTCAGTCTGTATAATGTTTGTCTTAGTCATTGTTTGTATTCCTGCACAGAACATCATGACTCAGAAGCAAGTTGGGGAGGAAAGGGTTTACACTTCCATAGTAGGGTTCATCACCAAAGGAAGTTAGGACAGGAACTCACACAGGGTAGGAACCTGTAGGCAGGAGCTGATGCAAAAGCTATGGAGGAGTGCTGCTTACTAGGTTGCTTCCCCTGGCTTGCTCAGCTTGCTTTCTCATAGAACCCAGGACTACCAACCCAGGGATGGCACCACCCACAGTGGGCCCTCCCACCCTTGATCACTAATTTAGAAAATGCCTTAAAGCGGGATCTCATGGAGGCATTTCCTCAAGGGAGGCTCTTTTGTGTCAAATTGACACACAAAACCAGCCAATGTTACTCATCTGTGTTTCAGGTATTGGTATTGGATAACCAGTTGGTGTACTCTTCCCAGAGAAGACTATTTCTTCCACTCTCAGCATTCCTTAGTTGCCTATAGTTTCTTGTGTAAGGATGTGATCTTGTGAGCACTCCTCCCAAGCCTCCACTTGAGCATGTCTATTAGTGTAATGCTGGTGAAACTTTCTGAGTATAGCTTCTGACCTTACTAGACAACATAATCTCACAGCAAGCTCCCTGTTCTTCTAACTCTTACAATTTTTCCTTCCACTTCCTCTTCTGATATGTTCTCCAGTCCTTAGCTTGGGGAATGTTTATAGATTTCCCCATTGGGATTTAGCTTCACGATTCTACATTTTGATTGGTTGTGGTTTTCTGTAATGGTCTTGCTGCAAAATGAAGTTTCCTTGATGAGGGATTGAGGGTAGAAGGGCAGATGTTTAGATTGTTGTTAGGGATTATGCTGTTGAAGATCAGTGACCGTCACTAACTCAGAGTAGTTGGTTAGGTTTCCAGTACTCGGCATTAGGCATGGTTTCTCTCTTGTGGAATGCGTCTATGTCCAGTTGGAGAACTGTTAGTTACTGCATAGAAATGCATGCACTACTGCACTCTTAGGGTTATTGTGCCAGGCTGTTGTGGTTATTATTATTGTGGTTCATGGGCATCATACCTCAGTAGAACTAACTGTTGGTTGCTTCTCTCCTTTGGAAGCTTGTATGACACCGTCTTGTACCTTTACAGATAGGATTTCATCGTGTTAAACATAATGAGACTAAAACATAAGTCTCATAAACTTCAGTGTAGACCAGTCTGGCCTTCAGTTCACAGAAATCAGCCCACCTCTGCTTCCTGCCTCCTGTCCCCTGCCTCCTGTGAGTGCTGGGATTAAAGGCATGCACCACCCTTCCAAAATCCCATTTTGCTTTTATTCAAGTAATTCTTACTTTGCTCAACCTTGTTCTTAGGGTGTATGTTGATGGTCAGTGTGTGTGTGTGTGTGTGTGTGTGTGTGTGTGTGTGTGTGTGTGTGTGTGTGTGTGTATGTGTGTGTATGTGTGTGTGTGTATATATATATATATATATATATATATATATGCGCCAAAGAAACCATGAGATACTTTTTTTTTTTTTTTCGGATCTGGGGACCGAACCCAGGGCCTTGCGCTTGCTAGGCAAGCGCTCTACCACTGAGCTAAATCCCCAACCCACTTTTTTTTTTTTTTAAAGATTGATTTATTTATTCATTCCATGTATGTGAGTACACCGTCACTGTGTTCAGACACACCAGAAGAGGGCATCAGATCTCATTGTAGATGGTTGTGAGCCACCACGTGGTTTCTGGGAATTGAACTCAGGTCCTTTGGAAGAGCAGTCATTGTTCTTTAACCACCGAGCCATTTCTCCAGCCTGAGATACTTCTCTGAAGTGAAAAGGGTGGTATGATGTTTTGAGAGACCAAACCATGTAACTATAATCACGGTTTATTATGTTCTTTTACTATCATTAATGTTTTATTGTACCTAATTTAAACATTCAGCTATTATAGATATATATGTGTAGGGAAAAACCATATACTTCTGGTTTCATCCTGTGCCTAGTTTGATCTATTAGAGCTCTTTGAGGGCACATCACACATATAGGTGGAACTACTGTACTGATATTTCCTTGGGTCTGATGAAAAGTTCTAAGAGTACAGTGGCAAGTTCAATCTCATTTTATGCTGTTGAAAAATATGGGCATATGGAAAGGGAGGACAAAATCAGAGGCCCATCTGAAGCTCTTGTAGTGACTAAAACATTGTGTTCACAAAGGAAATATAAACAGGAAAGGGTAATAGGCATTTATACTCCAGAAGAGGAAGATTTTGTATGTTTTCATTGTTGAACTTTGCATTTTTCTATATTGTCTAAACTGCCTTCTAATTGGAGAAAGCTAATTTTTTTTGTAAATATATTTTCTTAGAACAAAGAAATGAAGAAGAAACCTTTAGATCTTAAGAAATCTGCATCTGCTTTAAAGTAAGTGAATTCATGTTTTCATATGAAAAATTAATGTGTCCACGTTTAATTTTTAAGGCTGTATCTTTAAACATAATTTAAATTTAAATATTCACAAACTTCAGTTTTAGACATTTATAGAATTTAAAACTAGTTTTTTGTGTTTTCTAATTTTTTTTCCTTTTAAATAGAAAAGAGACAGATGCTTCAAAAGTCATTGAAAATGTCACTTCAGCTTCTTCTGGTAAGTTGTAATCTTTGTGTGTAGAGGTCAGTAGACGTCCTCAGATGTCCGTCCTTGCTTTCCACTTGTCAGGATCTCTTATTGTTCACTGTTTGTGTGTTTCAGAGTAGCTGATCCTTAACTGTCTTAGGATTCTTCTGTCTCTTTCTACCAGTTTGCCTTAGGCATGTTGGGATTACAGATGAATGCTACTGCATTTAACTTTACATGGATCCTGGAATGTGAACTCCGGTCCTTATGTGTGTAAAGGCAAACACTATCCACTAAGCCAACTCCCCAGACTGTAGCTTTTAAAACTCACTCAAATGAATGTATTTTGTCAGTTTACTAAAAACTTCTTGCAAAATAATGTTAGGAAGATACTTACTGAGCCTTAAATAGTGATGTCCCAAACAGTGATCTTTCTACACAGCCTTGCCTACCGTAGAACTCACTTTGTAGACCAGGTTGACCTCAAGCTCACAGAGACCCTCTTGCCTCTGCTTCCCTTGTGCAGAGATTAAAGTTGTGAGCTACTACACTTGGCTTTCAGGAGACTTTTAATCATGAAAATTTATATACTTCTCCATAATTAAAGAAAAGGTGAATGAATCGTAGACTTCCATTCAGAGTAAAAGATGGTATCTTTTCCTACCAGGACAGGCTGATGACTTGATAAAACTTTTCTAGGATGGAAATAGAGGCCACTTAACTATCAATTAATATTAATGAAACTATTTGTACAATCTTTCTGATGGAAAGTTCAATATTAATAAATTTTACTAAATGAAAGAAGGAAGAAAAAATTGATGTTTGTGTACTCTTGACAACTTTTATTCTCAGAAGTACTGTCCTCCTCCTTTGAGACAGTGTCTCTTGTTGACCTTGAGCTCACCAGTTAACTTAGTCCCCAATGCTGGGATTATGAGTGTGGGGTGCCATACTCAGAGTTTTTATATGATTTTTTTTTTTAGGAATCTAACTCAAATCCTCATATTGCATGAGCAAGTACATTAACTGAGACACCCCCAAACCTAAAAGTGTGCATTTTGACTTGGTCAAGTCTACATCTAAGAATTTTTTAAAGTAATAACTCCCAGGACAAAAGGGAATGGAGGCTACAATGCTCTTTGAAAATTACTCCAAGGTCGGCTCTTACCTAAATCTGAATGTTATTTGTAATGTGCTATAGAAATACTTTTTTTTTTTCATTATTTTAGCCAAATCTGGACAAATAAAGTCATCTACAGTCAAGGTGAACAAATCTGCAGGTATGTCGGTTTTATGTGTTCTAGGCAGGTGCCTCTTCTACTGATCTATACTGCGTGTCCTAATGGTTTATTTTTATTAGGATTTTAGTTACTAAATTGCTGAAGAACTACATAGGCATGTATTTCACAAGATAAAGTATATATTCAGTAATATATATTAATCTTTGAGAACTATAGTCATTTAGTTGTCAGAATGAAATTTAATATAGAGTACTCTGATATTATCGAAGATAACTGGAGAAGCATTTTAGGGAATGAATATCATAGTTTTTTCCTTCCTCTTTCATTCATGACTGATTTTTATATTATATAGTTGTCCGGATAATGCACATACAATTTTTATAAGCTATAGTTCTTTTTTTGTTGTTTGAAACCGCATCCCATGTATCCCAAATGGGCCCTGAACTTGCCATGTAGTCGAGGTTGATCTTGAATCTTGATCCTCCTGCTTCAACCTCCTGAGTGCTAGAATTACAGGTGTGTACCACCATGCCTGGCTTACTGTAGTGGGTTTTTAAGTAATAAAATTTCTTTCCCTGGTGCATTCCACTATTCTCCTTTCCTTCCTATTTTTGCTAAGTATCGGTTATATTAGAGATATTCAGGATAAAGAGTAGTATATTAAATTGTCTTTGTGTTAAAAAGGGAAATGCCATTGTAACTGGCAGATTTGGAATTTTCATGTAGTCTAAGGTGGTCTTCTGAGGTCATCATAAAGTTTTAGGAAACGTTTTGAGATTTCATTTATTTAACAAACAATTTTATTTAAAGTTTGTGGGAGTCATTAGGTTGGGAACTAAAACTGCTAGCTTCCATTAACTGCTGGGAATAAATGCTAGCTGGGCATTATTTCCTTAAGT
Source organism: Rattus norvegicus (assembly GCF_021556685.1). Classification (NCBI taxonomy): domain Eukaryota; kingdom Metazoa; phylum Chordata; class Mammalia; order Rodentia; family Muridae; genus Rattus; species Rattus norvegicus. The sequence continues at coordinate 117,700,076 of NC_141537.1, forward strand.
TTCTCGCATCCTCATCTAAGTGGTAAAGTGATTTGTCCATGATAACATGTATACGTAAAGAAATCTCTTAACTACTGGCTTACTGAGGTTCAGTTTATCCAAAATAGCAAACTTGTAAATTGCTAACAATTGACTAGTTAAGTGCTGAACTCTTAGGGATTGGTGCATAATTTATCAATTATGGACAGGGATACATTCATATATTTTAAGACATACAGTAAATGTCTGATATTGAAAAAGTCCATATATATATATATGCTTCAGTATTAACTAATATATATTTTATATGTACATATATTTATATATGTATACTTATATATACATATACACTTGTAATTAAGATTTTGAGACAGGGTCTTACTATGTTTCCCAGGATGGCTTGGAACTCCTAAGTAGCCCAGGGCTAGTCTCAAACTGAAGAGATCAGCCTGCCTCTGGCTTGTTGAGTGTTGGGATTAAAGGGGTGTGCCACACCTGGCTATGATAAAGTTTAATTTGTAAATTAGGCACAGTAAAAAATAAACAGTGAGCTTATGTGAACAGTCTTTATGTGACCTTACGTATTTTTAAATGCATTTCATGAACTGTGACCCAGAGAATCATACATTGAGAGCCTTTGTATAGTTGCTTTTGGAACCAGTGAACACATGAGATTGCTTTGTGTCCTCACCCATTGTATTTTAGTTTTTAGCTTATTCATACATTCAGGGAGATATATTTAACTATCCTACTTTCTAGTAACCAATATCTCTCTCTTAAAGAAATTATAGCTAGAGGTTCCAAATTATGATACCATTTTATGTTTTGAATAAAATATTGTCATTCTTGTCGTTTTTTAATGAGGTTCTTTGGAGATTGATACTAGTTTTGTATCAAATAAAAACAGTTTTGACTATAGCTTTTGTGATTTAGGGAAATCAGCGGGTTCTGTAAAATCTGTGGTTACGGTAGCTGCGAAAGGTAAAGCTTCTATCAAAACAGGTAAGACAACTGAGGGAGAGAGGCTTATTAAATTTATTTTATGAATTTAATGAATACATTATTGAAAGCAAGTTTAGAATTTATTCAATAATTTCTAGTATCTGATAACACATTGAAGAATTTAGCAGTCTTCAGTATTTAAATTTTACAATATAGGATTTTTTATTTTTTGGTACTATGTTCTTTAACAAAAAATACATTTCTGTACCAGTCTATATTCTGTAGCAGTATATATTATGGTTATATACTATATATGCAAGTATATGACTATATGGATCAGCAGTAATATGTTCATAGGTTTCTCTGTCATTGTCCCCTTTAAATGGTTTAATCTTCCCTCTTTTGCTCTTGTTCTAATTGTTATTTCATACTCCTTTCCACAGCTTAAACAGTTAATTTGATGCTTGTTAATTTAAAACAGATTACTTTCCCTGATAAAGAAAACACTTTTTAACATAAATGTTGTACATTGACATTAACATAGTCCTATTAATAGTATCTTTTCTAATACTGAATATCAAGAAGCTTTTGTAGACATTTCAAAATACATATTTTTAATTCTATATTTCACATGAGAATTAAACTTGGGACTAATTTAAGACCAACAAAAAATGTTTCAACTTAAATTTGGTTTTAATATTACTTATAAAAATTTGAACATAAAAATGTAATAAATTGCTTTTCAGATAAGCTTGAGCTATTTATTTCTGATATATTAAGATGAAATATGCAAAACGAGTAGGCTTTTAATCTTAGAGTAATGGTTTAATTCTACTTTTAAAAGCAAAATCTGGAAAGAAGTCTCTAGAAGCTAAAAAGTCTGGGAATATCAAAAACAAAGACTACAATAAACCCGTGACTGTATCAGGTAACCATGTGCTATCACTCAGTGGTTTTTTGTTTTTGTTTTTGTTTTTTTTTTTGTTTTTGTTTTTTTGGATTTTCTTGCTTTATATTCAAGATATATTTTGAAATTTTCTTTAAAATTCCTAAAGGCCTGTTTGAGATATCTCAGTTATTAAAATGTTGTTGAGTATGCAAGCATGAAAACCTGTATTTGGCTCCCAGCAACCCACATAAAAGCCAGGCATAGCACACACCTGTAATCCCAGTGCTGGGTTGGGGTGGGGACAGACAACATAGGCAAATTCTGGAGTTCATTAGCCAGCCAACTTTGCTGAATATCTATTTCTAGGGTCAGTTAGTAAGACCCTATCTCAAAAAATTAAGGTTTGAGAGCAATGGAGATAGCCGTGGAGATGTTGTCCTCTGACTCTGATATGTATGACACATATGCACATGTATGTTTGCACACACAGAACCACACAGCCTCAAAGGGATTATTTTGTTTTTCAAAGAAGTTTCATTAGCATTTGAGAATCTAAAGTGATGAAATTACTAGCTTAGATTCCAGTTCAGATTCATTAGTTTAATTATAGTATTATTTTCTTGAAAATTAAAGTAGTCTGTTTTATGCAGCAAACTCTGAAGTCAAGGCTAGTAGAGAAGACAAAGCCACTGGAAAGAATGCTGTGGAAACTACTTCAGGTAGGCCAGTAGAAATTTTATTTTGTGCTTTATATTTAAAATTGAAAGAAAGTACTTTTAAGAAAAGAGATACATGTGTATATTTTTCTAGTACTGGGGTAAAATCTTAAGTCAAATTAGGATTCAGTTTATACTCTTGTCACTATATCCAAGATGTATTATAGCTAGTGCTTCTTTGTGGGTTCTTTTTTTTTCCACCGTTTTTCCACCCTTTTTTTACCCTTTCGACCCCTAACACTACATAAGAGAGATAAAAGGATAGAAAGAAAAGGAAAGATCCCTGAATAAAAGTCAGAGGCCAGAAAGGCATTGATGTTGTCCTTAGCCTACCACCTGGTAATTTAGGGGGTCAAGTTTCTTTGGACAAGTTTGATCTTCTCATCTTCACTGTCAGGATATTCAATTTCTTCTTATTTCTTTTTTGTGCATGACAGTTTAACAAGCCTCAAACAATAACCAACCAGCAGTCCACTCTGCCTCTTGGGACCCTAGCATTTATATACCCTCTAAAAAAATCCCCACAATTCCAAACGGAGTTCACACAGCAGCAGAAATTATCTGCAGCTGGCAAAATCATGCCCCTGCTAGAGCATGAGGTCAATCACAGTCAGCTGCTGTGGACAGTCTGAAACAGCCTCATCTCCCACACCTGTGATTAAAATGAAAACATATTCTTACAATGTCTGTCTGTCTCTGTCTCTGTCTCTGTCACTCTCTGTCTCTGTCTCTGTCTCTGTCTCTGTCTCTCTCTCTCTCTCTCTCTCTCTCTCCCCGTCTCTCTGTCTTTCTGGGTATGGGTGTGTGAGGAAACCAAAATTCCGAAGTTATCATTACAATGTACTTAAAGACTGGTATCCTAGAAAAACAAGGTCCTCTAAACTCAACTGAGCAGAGCTCCTGTGGACTGAGACTGAAGCAGGAAGCACATGGCCTGCATGAGTGTACACCAGTGTCTTCCGAGTATACATTGTAATTTTCAGCTGTTTCAGCTGTACAAACTTGAATATATTTTTGTTTTATCTTACTATATTTTATTTTGCTAGCATTTTGTTGTTATATGTTAGAAGCTGGCTTTCTAATGAGAGAACGAAAGGGAGTGAATCTGGATGGGAGAGTGGGGGATGTGGGAAGCAACTGGAAGAAGTAGAAACTAAATCATTTTTCAATAAAAGAGGGAAGATTTGGTGTTCCTCTTATACTTCTTTCCTACTGTTTCTTACCCATTTGTCAGTCACATATGTCCAGATAACTTATTTAACTTACTGTGGAATAAAGAGGAACCTTGAAGATTGCATGAACTTTTAAAAATTGTGTTTTTATTGTTTTTTTATTGTTTTGTTTTTTTTTTTTTTTGGTATTAAGGTGCTTTGGAGGCCACAGAAAATGAACCAGTGAGCAAGGTCAGTTTTTTTATTTTATTTACATAGAATTCTTAAAGCAACTATATTCACCTTTTGGCATGGCAAAATATTTTAGTCATTTTTAAACTCTTTAGATATGGTGTTGGTTTAAAAACCTTGAATAAATGTATATGTGTTTATGAAGGTTACTTTCCTCTGAGAACATGTTAAGGCAAATTTAGTTTGGAACAGATAACTATTTTGGAACTGAAAAAACTAGAACCTGTACACATTGAAAATTTGTTTCGTTTTGTTTCATTAGGTGATATTTGTTTGAGATAGGCTTTCTTTGTATCCTGGACTGAGCTTGAACATGCTATGTTGCAAGGAGAAACCTGGACTTTCATTTCCTGCTTCAACTTTTTTAGTGTGGTTATTACTGAAGTGTGTTACCACACTCAGTTTATTCATTCATTGGCTTAAAATGTAGGGTTTTGTACATGTTTTGCAAGTACATCACTAGCTGAGACAGTTTCTAATAATCCTTTTTGACATTTCATTTTTTTCTAGCCTTAAAATGTGAGATCTGTGAATATTTTGATTATCAAGGCTTATTGTTTGTACTGCATTTTTTTTTTTTAGAGAAACAAATGATTATTTATTCAAAGGGCATAAATTTCACTTTATTTTCTTACATTTAACAGTATATTAACAGTATATTCATCTAGATTTCAATTGTTAGAATTTAAGGTTGCTCATATGCTTTGCCCTAATTCATTTTTATTTAATAATCCACTGAGTAAGAAATCACTGAATAGGATGTCGTAGTTTAAGAAAAGTATTTTAGGGCTAGAGAGATGGCTCAGTATTAAGGGTACTGCCTGCTCCTCCAGAGGTCCTGAGTTCAAATCCCAGCAACCACATGGTGACTCACAACCATCTGTAATGTGATCCAATGCCCTCTTCTGGTGTGTCTGAAGACAGCTACAGTGTACTTATATATAATAAATAAGTCTTTAAAAAGAAATAGAAAAGTATTTTAAAACACTGGTGTAATGGGGTCAGTGTAGTACAGCATTCCCATAAAGCTCTTTAGAAGGAGCCATATATAAACAAACATGAGAGGCTGATTGTTAGTCACTTGTTTTTTTAAAGCTCTGGCTTTTTGCAGGTTGTTTTAGTTAGGGTTTTACTGCTATGAACAGACACCATGACCAAGGCAACTCCTATAAGGACAACATTTAATTGGGTCTGTCTGGCTTACAGGTTCAGAGAGTCAGTTCATTATCATCAAGACAGGAGCATAGCAGCATCCAGGCAGGCATGGTGCAGGAGGAGCTGAGGGTTCAACATCTTCATCTGAGGTAGCTACTGGAAGACTGACCTCTAGGCAGCTAGGAGTAGGGTTTTAAAGCCCATGCCCATAGTGATACACCTATTCCAACAAGGCCACACCTCTAAATAGTGCCACTCTCTGGGCCAAGCATATAAAAACCATCACACAGGTTTTTTTGTTTTGTTTTCCTTTCTACCCCCTAAGGTCAAAATATGCCAAGTTTACCATAGAGGTTCTGGAATTTTCCCAATTTCTACAAAAGGAAAAGCGAGTGTAATGAATGAGAAAATCAATTTAGAGAATAAATAGCTGTAGAACAAAATAAAGCAGTAAAATGCTTACTTGTTGGTATAAGGATCATAAAGGGAATAGATGAACTTAAAAAATACTGCCTGGGAGAGATTGATGTTCAGGAAGATGAGAAGACACTGGTTTAGATGTTAGATCTACATATGGCATTGTAAGGCACAGCATATGTGAAGGAAGGAGCTGTGGTCAGAGATAGGGGGATACGAATTTCTATTTGAAAACAGTAAGCCAAAAGGAGACTGATGACCTGGACTAGATGAGAAATGGTATGTCTGTAATTCTTCTATGTAATTGAAAATTGTAAATTTTCAAGTTCTAAGGGTGTCTAAGTTACTGTTCTATTGCTGTGACTGAGACATTATGACCAGTCAACATACAAAGGAAAGTGTTTAACTGGGGGCTTGCTTACAGTTTCAGAGGCTAGTCTGTTTTCATCAGGTTAGGAAGGATGGCAGTTGGCAGGCATGCACGCACTCCCACCCCCCCACCACAAACAGGAAGCAGAGAGACTAAGAATGGACCTGGCATTAACCCCTCCAACAGGATCACAACCACTCCAATAAGGTCACACCTCACCTTCGATATCAAACATTCAAATGTATATTATGTATAAGCCTTATGGGGCCTTTCTCATTCAAAAAAAAAACAAAACAAAACAAAACCACCATTAATTTGAGACCTTATCAGCCTCCTGATGTATTTGGCTTTCCTTCCAGTAGTAAATAGTAATCACTTTCTTAATTTGTTTTGAAGGAAATGGAGGAAATGAGTGTAGTTTTTATTTCTAATTTGCCTAATAAAGGATATTCTACAGAAGAAATTTACAACTTAGCAAAACCATTTGGTGCTTTGAAGGATATTTTGGTTTTATCATCTCATAAAAAGGTAAGAATTTATGATAACTTTATATTATAAGTATTTTGATGGGGTTGGGGATTTAGCTCAGTGGTAGAGCGCTTGCCTAGGAAGCGTAAGGCCCTGGGTTCGGTCCCCAGGTCCGAAAAAAAGAACCAAAAAAAAAAAAAAAAATAAGTATTTTGATAACACTAAAATTTAAAAAATACTAAAAATTTTAGGGATTATCTGAAAATCTCCTTTTAAGCTAGTGATTTAAAGAAAAAGAAAAAAAAAAAACCCAACCTTTTTATGTGTTGTGTTGTGATTTTGAAACAGGGTTTTACTTGTACTGGCTTTAAACTCATGGTCCTCTATCCCAGCCTGGCTTTATAATCAGCCAGTCTCAATCTCCCTCTTTCCCTCCACTCCTCTTTCCTAACTATCTCAGGGGTCGGGGTGGGGTGTTAGGAATTGGACGTAGGGCTAGGTACATGCTTTACTGCTAAGCTATAGCCCTAGCCTAACTAAGGGATTTGAAAATGAAAAACTTAAGTATCTTCTACTTCAGTATTGTCCTAATTAAGTATAATTGGTTTTGGTTTGATTGTTTGCTTTTCTTTTTCTTTTTACAATTTATTTGGAAAGCTGGGGTGGTAACTTAGCAGTTAAGTGTTCGAGCGTCTCTTCCAGAGGACCCAGGCTTGATAACCCAGCATCTACAAGACAGCTCACAACAGCCTATAGCTACAGTCCTAGTGGATCTGATGCCCTCTTCTGATCTCCAAGGGCATGTGTGTTGCACAGCCATACATGCAGCAAGACCCCCATACACACTATTTAATTTTTTTTAGGATTTATTTTTATTTTGACATCAATTTGAGTCTAGAAACTGTTTAATGCCTATTAAATATCACTAGTAGGACAACAGAAAGATTAATAAATATTGGCAACTCAGAACTACCTATCTAGTTCCAAAAGATACAATAAATACCCTTTCTAACCCATATGGGGTCCTGTATTCTTCATACGGTGCACTTAAACTCATACAAGCACACAAACATAAAACTATTAAAATATAAACATAACTATTACAAACATACAACTATTAAATATACAAACATAAACTATTAAAACTATAACAATATAAAACTATTGTTTTAAAAATAGCTCAACAAAATTTCTTGTTAATAAACAACTGTGGGAGGTGCTGTAATAACCTTACAGGAGGGGAGATTTCTGGAAAGAATCTAAAAGTATTACTCTTTGGGCAGTGGAGGTCTTATGACCCAGCCAAGTTGGCAGTCACTCAATTTTTTAAAGTAGTGGGATACATGGATCAGGACCATCAGCTAGTGTGTTTACAGAACAGTGGCGAATACAAGGTGAGTTATATGCAGTTTTAAATTAAGTGTAATGGTTACACAGCTCTCTAGACTACTGAATTGTACACACTTTAAAAGAGGGGAAACAGGATATGGATCATAGCTTTCTTTTTATAGTTTTATGTCTTTATTGTTATTATATGAATATTTTGCTTTCATGTATGGTTGTTTGTCACATGTGTGCCTGGTCCTTTTGGAGGTCAGCAGAATGCATCAGATTCTCTGCAACAGGAGTTAAAGGAGGCTGTGAGCCATTGTGTGGGTATTGGGAATCAAAACTGGATCTTCTGTAAGAGCAACCTGTACTCTTAACCACTGAGCTGTCTCTCCAGCCCCCTAAAGCTTATTTTTAGATACAGGTTATTTGTAATGTTTAAAGGAAGATGAAAAAAGAAAGCACTCTATTCTTTTGCTGCACAATTGTTTCATATGATAAAGTAAAAGGAGAAATTTTGAGCTTTTAAAAAGAATTCAAATTGATAAGTTTATATTGTAATACCAAAACATCTACTAGATGTTTATTAGTAAATATCTACTAGATATGTCTAAAAATCTAAGCCAGCAAACCAAGGTATTATCTGCCCAGATTTGTTTAGTATTGAGTAGAATTATTAAATACTTGGAGATAAAATACTTTTCTAAAATTATATAGATAAATACCAGACTTTCCTACTAGTCGTTTCCCCTTGTCTGTGAGAATTGTGTTTCAAGACCCCTGTGTATGTTTGAACTTGAGAGGTACTGAACCCTAGGTATTCGGTATTCTTCATATTTCATGCATACACAGATTTAACATCTCTTTCTTGTTAATGAAGCATTTCTATCCCACACACTTTAATTGTGGCAGTTTAAAGGACTAATGCAAAGCTAGCACACATATCTTTCCTCAACTTTATAATCTCAAGGATTTTTTTTCTTACCATAATTTTTTTTTACCAAAATCAGCATGTAATTTATCTTTTTGTTTTTGAGATATATTTATTTGTGTTTAATATGTGACCATGTATGTACTACAGTATATGCATGCAAGCCAGAGGGCAATTGAATTGTGGTGGTTAAGCTTGGCCACAAGAACCTTTACTCACTGAGTACTCATACAGGCTTCATGCATTTTTTTTTCCTCAGTCTGTTATGCTGATCACTTTGGCTTTTTCATTTACAGGAAGTACCTTTGAGGGCTTCTTCTTGGTGGTTATAATTGTTAGCATCACTGTTGTTATACTTTGTGGCCATGATTAAAATAAAGGTTCCTTGAACACAGGTTGCTGCACAAGTTGATAACAAATGATCATTAAGTCACTAATGGCCAGGTAATATAGTGTGGACTCACTGGATGAAGGGCATATAGTTGTCCCAGGCACAGTAACTAGAAATACCATTACACCACTTATGACAAGTAATTTAAAGCTAAGGACTTATTTAAATATCTTAAATATTTAAAAAATAATAAAACAAAAATGTTTGCTTATGCTAAGTACTGTTGTGAATGCAAAACATAAGACTTTTTATTGCATTGAAATAGTTCCTGGTTTTAATTCCAGTGTCCCAGGGTCTGGAATAAAACCCTATATCAAAAATAAACAAACAGGGTGGGCATGGTGGCACTACCTTTAATCCCAGCACACGGAGGCATAGGAGGACCTCTGTTTGGCTGTTACACAGAGAAACCCTGTCTCAAAGAAATAAAACACAGCTAAATAGACAAGACTTTTTCAGTATCAGTTTTATAATGTGTTTTGCTTCTCTTTTTAATATTGCATATAGATTCACTTATTTCCTGCTTGTTGTTATGTTAATTTTAGCCTGTGGACTTTGCTATAAGTCCTTTAACTCTAAGAAAGAATTAATTTTTAATTTTTATAATTTTTATATTTAAAGGCATATATAGAAATAAACAAAAAATCTGCAGATTCTATGGTAAAGTTTTACACGTGCTTCCCAATATGCATGGATGGAAATCAGCTCTCCATAAGCATGGCTCCTGAGGATGTAGATTTAAAAGATGAGGTAAGTAATAGACATAAACCATCATTATTCCTAGATTTTACTAAATTTTAAGATCAAATTCATTATTTTTTATTATCTAGTTTATTGGGGGGGGGTCACAGTGTTTTCAAGCTATAAAAGTCTCCTTTTTCTGACCACTGAGCCAAGACAGAATCCTACTTAAAAAAAAAAATTAAATAAAGGAAATTGTTCTTGACTGCCACTTTGGCCGACAATCAAAGCAGAATACTGGCAATTGTCTTTAATTTTTCCTCCTCATTTGTCAGACTTAGTCAATCAATAAACCTTCTGTGTTTTAGGCATATGAAGCTTGTCCCCTGTTCCTCATTGTTTAGTCTTTTAAAGCTGCCAAAGTCCTAGAATCACTCCTTATGCTACTGTGTGTTTTGCTTCCTTCAGGTACTTTGACCACAAAGCCATGATCCCAACATGAAAGTCAAATCTGTTCAAATTCAGCTTTGACTGATGCCAAAAACATTTCAGTGTCCGTACATCTTAAAAGGAGATAGAATCTCATAGAAGCTGGGAGAAATGAAAATTTAGGAAACCTTTTCCTGATAGTCATCCTAACCTGTTGGCAATAGTTGGATTGTTATACGTGTCAGTAGTATCAAAGAGAAAAGGTTTAAGAACTATATTTTAAAGGAGTAGGACTTATGCTACCTGATTTTATGGAAGACTGGATAACACCTATCTGTGTGGCTCTTTGTGTAACAGATTATGATTGAGTAGTAGCTTGTGGATGAGTCAGAGCTTTTACCTTTTACTTTTGAATGTTTGGCTTTCTAGGAAGCTCTCTTTACAACTTTGATTCAAGAAAGTGACCCGGAGGTAAGTTTCACATTTAAATGCTTTTGTTGACTGGTTTATTTGAAAGGGTTTTTTTTCTTTTTAAGAAGTAAAGTTGACTAAGATATCAGATGGCTCTTGGTAAAAATGGAAAGGGTATCATAGTCCTTGATACAAACATTTTTTTTATACACTGAAATGCATTATAGTAGCCATATAGGTGATATTTGAGGATTTTTTTAGTGAGCATAGAGGAAATACAGATCCCTTTATTACTAAATGCCTAGGCCATAAGCTTTGGCTCATTCCCTGACTAGCCCTTAACTTAATAAACTATTAACTATTTTCCTATGTTTAGTGCTTGATTAGTTACCCCTCTTTAGTTTTGGCCGTCTTCTTCCTTTATTTACCTGTTGGTTTATGTCAGTTTCCTCAGTCCATGTGTTTCTCTGGCTCCCTCTTATTTCCTACACCTCAGCTTATTGGCCATTGTCTTTATTAATTGACAGTCGAGGTTTATAAGAGATTCTCTTATATATGAATCAGATATAAAGGTCTTTTCTGGGCCACATGATGCTCTAAGTTTAATCCCCACACTGGGAATGGGAAGACCACTGTAGTGTTAAATTAATGCTAACCAGTGAATTATGGTTTAACTTTTATCCTTTTTTTCCACATTATTTAAAAAAAAACTCCAATAAAATACAGGCAAATATTGATGAAATTTACAACCGATTTGTACATCTTGACAATTTACCTGAAGACGGACTTCAGTGTGTGCTTTGTGTTGGACATCAGTTTGGGAAAGTGGATCGCTATGTGTTCATGAGTAACAGAAACAAGGTAATTATAGCCTGTATGCATGTTACAGTCTGCAGCTTCTAACTTGTCTTTTGAGTAGAAGCATCTGTAAACATTATTCAACCATTATAATACATTAGAACAATTTTTTTGGACTGTAATTCAAAAAAAGAAAAGGTCTCTCTTTAGTTTTTAAAGAGAAATAAGATTCACAGAGAGAGCGAAGGAGCATGTCTTACCAGAGGGCTACATACATTAGTTATATAACCATGCATGGCAAAGCTTTTTTACCCTCATAAAGTGAAGGGCATGTTACATCGGTTTTTTAAAAACCTCTTTCTAACTGTAAAACACTGATTTTGATCTACTTGTCAATTTTATTTCATGATTTGACTTCTGTACTTAAAATTTCAAACTAAAATTGTTGATTTTTTATATTTAATCTGCTTTCTATATTTATTATGTATTGCAGCTATATATCTATTATAATTAGTTTTCTTTTATGGGGTCAGTGTTCTCTTGTGTAGCCCATGCTAATATTTAACTTTCTACAGTATTGTTTCTTCCTCCTGAATCTCTGGGCTAGCGGGTGATATTCCTATCTAAAAAAATTTTTTTTTGTCAGTACTATATTATTTTAAAAGGCAATACTTTGTATCAAAACTACTTTGTAATAACAAAATAATAATAATTATAAGTATGTTGCAAATGATGCAATGGTATGGTAGTGACCAAATGTGCCTTATAAGCCGATTAAGTAACAGGCAGCTACTGATTTTCTTTGATAAATAGAGCCTGTCTGGTACTCTAGATAAGGCATGGCATAGGATGGAAAGACAGCACACAGGTGCCACATAAGCAATCTGAACTCTAAAACTTTGCACATTAGTCCTGCATGGGGTTTTGGTTGTTTGTATGGCCTTGGGGTTTTGTTTGTTTGTTTGCTTGTTTGTTTTGTTGGTTGAGGGGTTGGTGTGTATATGTTCTAATTTTTATGGATTTGTGTGTATTGCCATGTGTGCCTGTGTCTTTGTGTGTATGAGGATAGAAAAGGGTGTCAGATTCCCTGGAGCTGGGGTTACCAAAAGTTATGAGCCACTCAATGTGGGTACTGGGAACTAAACTCAGGTCTTCTGGGAGAGCACTAACTCCTGAGCCCTCTTTCCAGCCCCAGACACTAGTCTTCTGTTTGAAAGAAAGGAGTTTTAATATCCCTTTGTTTTGCTTAGTATTTTTAATGCATTTGTAAATTATGTATTTACCATTTAAACTTTAGTTGTCAGTTCAGCTGCATTGGACATACTTTGTGCAACTATCGCACCACCATACAATTCTATAACTTTTCCTGTCTTCTCAAACTCTCACTTCTTGTGCATTAAACAGTAACTCTTTAACATCCAGACCATTCAACTGGCACCTTGTGTCTGTTTCTAAAAATAAAAATAACATCTGATGCCATAAGGAATTTTAATTGTATTTCCTGTTTTGCAGTTGTTTACTTTACTTGGTGTGTATTCCAGACTCATTGACCTGGCATATATCAGTTTCTTTTTTAAGACTAAACAGCATTCTGTATTTTTAAAAATATAGTCTATATTTTTAAAATTTATTCATCAGTTGGTAGACATCTTTTTTAACTATTGTGCCTAATATTTCTTGAAATGTAAGTGAGTAAATAAATGTTTTGGGTCCCTGGTTTCAGTTCTTCTGGGTGTATATTAAAAAGTGTAATTTGTTAGATGACATCCTAATTCTACTTGTAATTTTTAAATTCATACTTTCTAAAGGTGATTCTTCAATTAGAAAGTCCTGAATCTGCTCTGTCAATGTACAATTTTCTGAAACAAAATCCACAGAACATAGGTGACCATGTGTTGAGCTGCACGTTATCTCCAAAGATGGACTCAGAGGTAAGTGGTGGTTGTTGTTGTTGTTGTTGTTGTTGTTGTTGTTGTTGTTTTTAAATCAGCTTTTGTTATTTTAGAAGTTCAAAAGGTTGGGCTGGAAAAATGGTTCAGCAGTCAAGAGCATTGGCTGTTCTTACAGAGCACCCAGGTTTGGTATCTAGCATCCGAGTGACTCACAACCATCTGTAATCAAATTCTAGGGAGTGTAGGGCTGCCTTTGACCTCAGTGGGCACCAGGAACACACATGGTACAGACTCATACATTTAGGCAAAACACTCATATACATAAATCTACAAAAAAATTTTTTTTTTAGATCCACTTGATAAGATATAATTGCCCACTTAAACATACAAAGCCTGGTACCATCCATCCCTTAGGAACATTAATAACAACCTGTAAATACACAGAGCAGAATCTTAACATCACCTGCCATGGCTTCTCACTCTCTCCTCTCTCCTGTCTCTTCCTTTTTCCTCCAGTCTCCTCCTCTTCCTTCAAACTTCTCTCCTGCCCATCCTTCCTTCTCCAATGACAGGCCTCCTTCTATCTTGTGCCTGCCTCACCTGTGACATCATCCTACATTTTACCCTTTTTGTCTAATTAAAAAAAAAAAACTTTTCTCTCAAATATAAGCTGAGCACAACTATTATCATTTTGTAATTAAGAGCATAAAATATATCTAACATCCAGTCCATCACGATATCAGTTAAACAGAACATTTCGTTATCCATTCCAGCTTAAGAAAAGCTTAAAATCTGTATTATATCTTGGCTAGCTTATATACTATCTGATAACTATCCAATAAAATATGTATATTTAGAGTTAAACAGCCTGATAGGCTATGAGACTATAATGTCTTCAACCCCGTTAGAAATCTGTGAATGACCAAATATCTATACACAAAGGAAGCCTAACACGGCTTCCAGAACTGAGAGGTTGTAGAGACAAATCTCCACTAGCACAGTCCCCGTTAGCAACATGTAAGCGCAAGTCATCAGCCTTCTGGCCCAAAATCAACTGACTCTTGAAATGCAGATTTTGAAGGGCTGATCACCCTGTCTTTGCAGGGTTTATCAGTCAACTATTCTTCATAATTTGTCATTCTCTGGACAGTATTAGTCTGCAGATGAAACAGGCAGTTTTGTGCAGTGGCTGTCTAGCCACAAAGTATTGCCTCACCTGGAGGTACAGATGTTCACATTCTTCATTAAATCCACCAAAGGGGAACTGTTAGGAGCAGATATGTCTCAACAAAAGATAAATAACTTTAAATCTCAAATTTTGTGGATTTCTGACGTTTTTGAAAACCATCTATGTATATAAGACAATCTGGACTGTTGTCTTTATATCTTAATAATATCTTGAAAGTTCTCTCACAAAGTCAGCAATATGTTTGCTATTTGGCCCTTAACTCACATGTATAATCAACTTGGAAGTTTGTAATGACATTAATAGAGGGACTGGCTCTAAACCTTGTACTTTTGAACTTTTAACAAATAAATTCTATTTCAAAGCAAAGATGATTTTAGCTTAGTTATCAAATGAGATTATGACTGTATAATTCAATCTAACTAATTCCTCCTGTCAAATTACAAGCAGTTTTAAATTCCTCATAAAAACAACTTTAGAATAACCACTTTCAGCCCCCCATATCCAGGGAATTGGGGCGACGACTCCTCTATAACTTCTTCAAGCTGTTGAGATATCCTTGGGGATTAGGGGGTAGGAAGAATGAAGCAAATGCTGTAGCCGATGTGTCCTGACTGGACCCGGCTGAAAGTCCTTGAGACCAGGATTCCAAGTAGACAGACTCTGTAAAATACAACTCTCAAGACAAAAGTTTAGAATTGAGATATCTTTTTGTTTGATTCTCCTGAATAAATTTTTCAGGCGGTCTACCTCCATCAAATCTGATCAGTATGACTCTGTGAGGTTTCCAGAGCTTAATCACAAAGCACAAAGCACAAAGACAAAATCTTTCTCCCAAAATACTGTGTTCCTTAGTCTGAAATCAGAAAAGCTTGTATATTGCACTCTCTCTCAGAGTAATAATATAACCATAAAACTCAAAGTCACACCCATCATGAAGACTAAACCATTTTTTAAAAAGGAAGTAAGCTAAACAATGAGCCTGATAGGCTTTTGTACTCTATGATATCAAGAAATGAACCCAAAATTCCCGTGGAGCCCACGTTAAGAGAATTCGAGCTTCCTGTTGTGGTAAATATCAGAAGTAACCACAAACCCTCGCTAGCCGGAATCAACGAGCCATATGGCCTTTAGTGGGGTAATTCATAAAACAAACCAAATACCTTCTATCAATTCCAATGTCAATAAACAACATATCAAATCAGGACTTTTGCCCAAAATATCTCAGTCTGTTAAGCTCTCTACCCGGAGCCACAGATTTTTCTTTAACCTTAATAACTTCTATAATATATGTCTGCATTCACTCTCCTTGGTGTTACAGACATTTATCACAACTCTCTACTTGGAGGTAGTGACTAATTGTTCCCTATCTAAGTTCTGAACCATGGATGAAAATCCCCACCTGATTCAGGTAATCTCTTTACTCTCTTCTTTCTAAAAACAAACTCAATCATCTTTTAATAATACCTGTAATTAAGAAGTAGCTTGTCTAACTAGGATTCCAACCCAAAATTCCCGTGGAGCCTACGTTAAAAAGAATTTGAGTATCCTGAAAGACTTTCTAAACAACTTTCTTTAAAAAGCAGCTTTTAATCTCTAACTCTCTGAGCTGCCATTACTTATCACACAATAGGAGACCTACAGCCTGCCATCCCAGGTGGCTTCCCCGTTTCTTGTTTGAATTCCCGTGCTTAAGATATCACATGACTTAACATGGTGCTGGCCTCCTCTTAGAAAATAAAAACTTTCTCTTAGGATTACTAGTGGATTCTTGCCCATCACCTTGGTTTGCCATCTGTTGTTGTAAAAATAAAAGAATAAAAAAGTATGGGTTGTCTTTTACCCCCTAGGTCCTGCACCGTGGTGCCCCAAGATATCTGCTAGATATCTTGGCGGAAACACATCCCAGCTGCACACTTTCCTACACTCAAACTGTCACATAAAAGAACACACAACACGATAATCTTAGATCCAATTGATAAGATATAATTGCCCACTTAATCATACAAAGCCCGGTACCATCCATCCCTTAAGAACATTAATAACAACCTGTAAATACACAGAGCAGAATCTTAACATCACCTGCCATGGCTTCTCACCCTCTCCTCTCTCCTGTCTCCACCTTTCTGTCTCCTCCTCTTCTACAAAAAATTTTTAAGAAATTGAGAAGGCATAAAGGGATTTTATGAAAGCTCAAGATACATCATGAGTGTGATCTCAAGAATAGTCTCAGATAGTGATCAGACTTCTCCTGAGTTTAGATACTTCATTATTATGGTTATTTTAAAAATTGTTTTAATCTCTTACAGTCTTGATTACTATGGGAACAATACATGATATAAATTAGTAATTTTGAAATTTGTAGCTTCGTTGGGATACTGACTTGTAAAGAGACTTTGTATAAACTGGGTGGAGACATTGGTGGCTCAAGCCTTTAAACCAGCACTCAGAAGGCAGAGGCAGGTGGATCTCTGAGTTAGAAGCCACCCTGGTCTACAGATCAAGTTCCAGGATAGCCAGTGCTACACAGAGAAACCTTTTCTCAGGAAAAAAAGAAAAAGAGACTTGGTAGAACTACTATGAGTTTCTGTAGAAGCAGGTGCTATTGATCCATTATTGCTTTCTGGAAGGAAAAAAAAATGTGTTTTATTATGTTTATTAGAAAGTGTATTAAATAAGAAAAATCTTACATGTTCTTAGTTTACATGACTGTATAATAGAATATAAGTAGAAAAGTAATATAAATACATCTTTAAAAGAATCAGGGTGAGTTTGGTGATACACCTAGTACTCGGGAGTCAGAGGCAGGCCTTATTATAGAGCAAATTCCATGACAGACAGGACTACACAGAGAAACTGGCTTGAAAAACAAAAAACAAAACAAAATTAAATTCAATCCAATTTAGATTGGGTTTTTTTTAATGGTTTCATTGTGTTTCAGTAGCAGAGATAAATAATAGAGCCTTATACTTAATATCTGTGCTTTTTGCTAATCTTTCTAAATTCTTGCATTAACTGAGGAAAGATCCGTGTGTGTGTGTGTGTGTGTGTGTGTGTGTGTGTGTGTGTGTGTGTGTGTGAGAGAGAGAGAGAGAGAGAGAGAGAGAGATATCAAGTAATAAAATATCAGAGGATAAAAAGTACTTTGAAGACAAATCAAGATAAAAAGGATTAGGGCTGGAGAGACCGGCTCAGTTAAGAGCACAGACTGCTCTTCCAGAGGTCCTGAGTTCAAATCCCAGCAAC
The DNA here is from genome assembly GCF_021556685.1 of Rattus norvegicus. Taxonomy (NCBI): domain Eukaryota; kingdom Metazoa; phylum Chordata; class Mammalia; order Rodentia; family Muridae; genus Rattus; species Rattus norvegicus. The sequence continues at coordinate 117,717,709 of NC_141537.1, forward strand.
CACATGGTGGCTCACAGCCATCTGTAATGAGATCTGATGCCCTCTTCTGGTGTGTCTGAAGACAGCTACAGTGTACTTATATATAATAAATAAATAAATCTTAAAAAAAAAAGATAAAAAGGATTAAAAAGTCAGATAAGGTGACACATACCAGGTGTTCCAACACTTACAAGGGAATAGTATTAGTTCAAGGTTTGCCTATACTACATGAAATCCTGCCTCAACCCACCCAACTCCCCACATAAAGGGACAGACACAAATGAATGGGGAATTCTATATATTAAAATGGTAAGTTATAAACCCCTGCAGAAGAATCATTTGGACGACTTGAAGGAAATAGGAAGAAAACTGTATAAATATAGGAAGAAGATATTTTTATGCAGACAGGCAATGGCAAAGACCTTAGTATATTTCTGGTGATGGGAGAATTTCTGGGCCAGCAAGGTTCTTGAATAAAGGAAATTTATTACTTATTATTCCCAAACCTGACCACTTGAGTTCAGTCCACCTGAGTTCAGTTCCTGGGTTGCATTCCTCATTCAGGTTATTCTCTCACACTGTTCTTTTCCCTTGAATATAAAACCACAAAGTTTTAAGAGTTTTAAAGAGGCTTCAATAGTCCTACTGTGAAAATCATTGAAGTGATTTTTTTTTTTAAATCTAAAAGCTATTGTTAATTCTTTTGAATTTCATAAATGTGTTTTGATTACATCTGCATTATTTCTTCTCTTAACTTCTTCCACGTTGACTCCTACCTTCCTAGTGTCCCTGCAACCTTTTCAAACGTATTAGTTTTCATTTTTTTAGACAGCTCATTGAGCCCTTCATTTTGGTCCTCCATTACATTGCTTTGGGGAGGGGTGGGACACTCATATTTAAAAGGATTATTGCTGTAGCATTTGTAGGTGTGCGTTTATGTGTATACATCTGTGTAGAGGCTAGAGGTAGATGCTGGGTTTCTTCCTCAATGGCTTTTCCATCTTACTTTTTGACATAAATTGTCTCACTGAGCTAGAGCTCACTGTTGGAGTTAGACTGACAAGTTAGACAACATGACCCAGGAGTCTTACTATCTCTATCCCCCCATCCACTCAGCACTGAGATTTGTGCTGGGAGTATGAATCCACACCCTTGTACTTGCATGACAAATAATTTTTTAACCTAGCCATCAGCCCCACTACTCCATATTGCTTTGAAGATTTGCCTTAAGTTGCCCAGGCTGGTCTTAACTTCTTGAATTCACACCTTCCAAGTAGCTAGGGTTATAGGCCTGAACTATGCCCAATTTAGTGGAACACTTTTAAGTTTTCCTTATAAATACAAATCTTTAAAACCAAATCTACAAGGAATGTGTTTATGTCATGTTTATTGGTTTCCTTCTAAGTAAAAGATGTACTTTCAGACTTTTAGATTTTATAAAGGTTTGTCATATCTGTCAATATCTCATAAATTGGTAATTGGACTTACTCTGTAGCGTAGCGGCAGGTTTTAATAAGAAAAATTTTTTTTGGAATATCTAGATTGTCTAGATACAGAAAACTAATGTTTTCTACTTCTTTTTACTTTTATTATCTGTATTTTATTAAATACTGAAGATCCACTAGAATAACCTCTAATAAAATGTGAATTATATTGTAGGTTCAAAAGAAGAATGATCCAGAACTTGGAAAAGAAAGGTATGTTGCTTTAAGGTTTTTTTCTTCTTGATTTTTGTGTTTAAGTATTTCTGGATCTTAGAGTAACTATTATGTACTGAAATTCCTACCTGACTGTTCCTGTTGGTTATGTGTAAGCTTGTTGTCCTTTTACTTTTGGGTTCTGTTTGGCCCTTGGGATTGTTTTGGTTGATGGCTATATTTAAACTCATTCAGGTGTTTATTGACTATTTAGAGAAACTGCATGTATAAACTATTTGAATCAGGTATAAAAATATTGATTCTTTATGCTTTGTAAACCATCTGGAGCAGTTCAATCTGTGATAGGTATGATATGCTCTTCACTAGATTGTTCTGTTCCAAAATAGCTAAATGCAGTTTTATGTTTTCCATCTTAAAATTTCATTAGCTTAAAATAAAAATAGAATGTTCAGTGTATTTTTTTTTTTTTGGTTCTTTTTTTCGGATCTGGGGACCGAACCCAGGGCCTTGTGCTTGCTAGGCAAGCGCTCTACCACTGAGCTAAATCCCCAACCCCCAGTGTATTTTTTTAAGTTGGTACAATTTAAGACTGTTTGAAAGTATAGAATGGTATTTGTCCAAAAATTTACTACTTCGTATCCACAAATAAAGCTTGATTTTCAAACTACCAACAAAAACATTTGTTTTAGCTATGATGCTTACTATTTATTGTCTGTTTTTAAAAATCTTATAAGTTTAATAATTTGAAAATCTTTAAATAGAAAAGTAATTATTTGATACTTTACAATGTCTTATAAAATTCTTCTCATTAACTAGTTTTTTATAAAATCGGACTATTTGGGGTTGTTAAAATGATCATGAGCATATTAAATACATTGGTAACTCATAAGCCCCATTTGAGGTTACCGTGTGTCACCACATAGCTTTTTAAAAGAAAGTTTACCCTCAACCAATAATAGTCATGTGAAAGTCCATAGAAAGCTTAATAATTACAATGTCATACGTGTTCGTATGGGCAGACCTACAGTTTTGCTCTATTGGTAGTAAGAAATAGATTTCCCCCAAAATTTATTTTTGTGTATTCTGTTTTTTAATTTTTTAATCTGCAAAAACTTGTTTTTAATCAGAAACAGTGGGTTATTGTCTTTTTATTGGTTTTGGATTCTTCTTAGAAACTCAATATTGATATGTTTACAGATAGTTTCTAGTCTTAAATTGATGTTTTTAAAACTGCTTCCAATTTCATTTTTTTCTGACATGTATTACAGAGAGAAAAATGTGGGGTATGGCTAGAGTATTTAACATTACTTTTAGAGTAAACCTATAACACCCTTCCCCCAAAAACCAAACCAAAAACCAAAAAACTGTACTGGTGTTATTTGTTTTAAATATTGAGTCTTTTAGAAGTAAATATGGTTGCCCATTTACCTTAAAGCATAATTTTTTTGTTTCTAATTAATGTGAATTCTAATCACAGATTGCTTTGAGGAAATTTTATATTAATAGTTTAATAGTAACAAATTATCCTTTATTAACCTCTCTAAATATATCCTATTTATGTGTCATTTGATTATGACTTTAAATAAGGATGCTAGATGAAATTTCCCTTTTTTAAAATAATATTGGGGAATACCTGGTGAAACTTTGCAATTACTTTTCTCTGTTAAATCTTATTCTAAACTGTCTTGAGATGTGTGCATTATGGTGTCATCTTCTACCCTCATGTCTAGCTTTTATAGTATTCCTTTTTGGGAAATTCTTAATTGATGAGGTTGGGAAGTAGGATTACCGTATACTAATTAATTGCCTTTCTGGAATTTTTTTCATGTTGTTACTCTGAATGTGACTTTTCCTTTCATTTCCTTAAAAACAAATACAAGCAAACAAAACTGTTCTTTTAACTCTGGTCTTAATATTGTCATTTATTTGACATCTCACTGGTATTCCAAACTAAATTGATCATTAACATTGAAACTTTCCTTCATTATAGCTAATGAATAGATACTCACTTTTGAAATAATGTCTAAGAAAACACTATAATACTGAAAGATTTACACAGTCTTTAGGTGCTGGAGAGACATCTTAACAGTTACGAGTACTTGTTGTTCTTTGGGAGAACCTAAGTTCAATTTCTCGTAGCCACATGGAGGCTCACAACTTTGTGCAGTTCTAGCTCCAAATGTCCAGTACCTTCTTCTGACCTCCAAAGATTCCTGTGCTTACACAGTGTACATAGATTCACACAGGCGCGTGTGCACGCACGCACACACACACAAATAAATATAAACTTTAAAATGACCGTCACAGAAGCAAAATATGTAACTGAGCTATCTTTACTAACAGACCTGTGTTTCATGTGTGGAATTGTGTAGTTTTCTTAGTGTAAATGGTAACTTTTTAAACATTTTAAATATGGTAATCGAGAAAGCTTTTTACATCTTTCAGATGATATTTAAAAAGTCTTCATGTTTGTTCAGACTCATAAATGTTTCTATATAGTTCAATTTATAAATCGTTAGGATCAATATATAGCTCACTAATGAGGCAGGAATTTGAGTTCATTCTTTATTATAGATATGAATCTTGTAATTTCAAAATGCTTGTACTTTGAGGAATATCCATGTAACTCTTGAATGTCACAGTTGTTTTTTCGTCATATTTGTGCTTGACCACAGATTCTACTCTAGTTCCAAGAGTTTTGAATACCTAATATCAGCCCTTGGTATCTTCGGTGTTAGAAATAGCAATAATTTAAGATGGGAGCACTTGAATATACTAAATAGTTCATACAGAAATTACTATATATTGTTATTAAGACCTACGGTCCCTAGATGTTCATCTTAAACTTCTTATGCTTCACAGGGAACAGTATGTTTATTTATAAACTTCCGGTTATTCTTCTGGGGGAACCAATTTATTTAATTTAACAATTAGACCCTGGCCAGGGCAGATAGCACCTTTTTGAAATCTCTGAAATAAAAATAGCATCTTATGACAGAGATAGACATTATCTAGTGTCAAGTAAAGCACATGTGGCCATCTTCTGAAAAGCATGTCAGAAATGACAGTTTATCCTCTCCTTGGAAACAAAGAGTTAATAATACTAACTATATTATAATGTTTGATCCCTTTCTGGTGTCTTTCTCTAACTTTCCATTTGTAACAAAATTACATGACTGTGTTAGACATGATCCTTTTATATACAATTAGCCATGCATTTTCTTTAGTTTATCTAGATAATCAAAATATATGATAACTAAATGAGTGGTTTGTTTATAGTAAGAGTGTATGTTATGTTTAGGTAGTTCTAACAGTTTTACTTAGAATTTTAAATCTTCAAAAGTTACCTAGGTGATTCTAAAGAAAGGTTTCTTTTAAATGTTATCATTCATAAATACATTTTTTTTTAGAAAATTTAAAGTAGGTCTTTTGCATTCAAAAAGGAGATAAAATGGTTAAATGGCATTTCTCTCCATGCCAGTTTCATGTTGTTTTTATGGAAGTTCAGTATCCATTTTAAGGTTACATGTATGGTCACTAATTTTATTATAAAACTGTACACACTTTGTTTAGCTACCTGTGTCATGAGTAAAGGGCTAATAATAATCTGCGATGTCTCAAATTTTTGTTCAGTCTTTTTAGGTACAAACCTGAAGCAGGAGTGAAAAATTGTTAACTCACACAAGTAAAAGGAAGATATTAACACTCCTAGTTTTTCTGTTGTTTCCTTTGAATTAAAAAGATAGAAGCTCTCTATATTGTTCACCTTGTGTATTTCCATCAGAACATCTTGGCCACTTTAATGCTGATTGGCTGGATTTCCCAGTGCTTATCATTTGTGCATTAGGAAACCTGTACAGTTGGCATCAACAAGGTTTTACAATGATTGAATTCTCATCATAGTTTGATTTTTGTTTGTTTTGTGTTCTTTTTTGTTTGTTTTTAAATACTTTTAGCCCTGACTTGAAAAACAGTCCTGTTGATGAAAGTGAGGTACAAACAGCAGCTGATAGTCCCTCTGTTAAACCTAGTGAGGTTGAAGAAGAAACCACTTCCAATATTGGAACAGAACCTTCAGTGCATCAGGAAGAACTTGGTAAGGAAGAACCCAAACAAGCCTTGTGTGAGTCTGACTTTGCAATTCAAACACTAGAACTTGAAGCTCAAGGAGCAGAGGTCAGCATAGAAATTCCTCTTGTAGCATCCACTCCAGCCAATATTGAGTTATTCAGTGAAAATATAGATGAGTCTGCTTTAAAGCAGCAGATGTACGCCAGTGACTTTGAAAAGGAAGAGGCAGAAGTTACAAACCTTGAAACAGAATTACCAGGATCCGACAGTGTCTTCATTGAAGAAAGGAACATCAAGGGAATTCTAGAAGAGTCTCCATCTGAAACAGAAGATATATTTTCTGGAAGTGCACAGCCTATGGTAGAAGCCATAGCTGAAGTGGATAAACATGAAACTGTTTCAGAAGTACTGCCATCTGCTTGTATTGTGACCCAAGTACAAGGAGGTTACGAAGATGAGAAGTCTGTGAGCAAAAAGGATATTACTGAAAAAGGTAGTGTGGATGAAAAGAAGGAAAATGAATTTAGTACTACGGGGACCAGAATGGATTTACAAATGAAAATGGAGAAGGCTGAGGAGAGTGAAGCTAACATATTTGCAGAAAAACTGGAGAAGATTATTGCAGCCATAAGAGAAAAGCCAATTGAAAGTGCTGTAATCAAGGCAGACCCAGCTAAAGGAGTGGAGCAGAGCAGTAAGCCTGATGAAACTGGTAAAACTAGTGTGCTGACTGTATCAAGTGTGTACAGTAGTAAGTCAAGCATCAAGGCTACTGTGGTCTCTTCTCCTAAAGCAAAAAGTACACCTTCAAAAACTGAAAGTCAGAACATCTTTCCAAAACCTGTGCTTAGAGAGCAAATAAATGCTGAAAAGAAAGTTTCAGCCAAGGAATTTGGTCTGCTTAAAAATACCAGATCAGGCTTGGCAGAAAGCAACAGTAAATCCAAACCCACTCAGATTGGTGTTAACAGAGGGTGCAGTGGAAGGATCTCAGCCCTTCAGTGCAAGGATTCTAAAGTGGATTACAAGGACATAACAAAACAGTCTCAGGAAACAGAGACTAAACCTCCCATCATGAAACGGGATGACAGCAACAATAAGGTGAGGAGAGTAGAAGAATGGCTCGGTGTACCTTTGAAGTGCATAGCGCTGTAGCTTTAAAATAGGAAGTGTAGTTTTGGTTCATGTTTTCATCTCTTCACTCTAGCCCCAAGCTCCCAATTCCCTGTCTAAAACAGTTCCATTGATAAAAAAGCTGGTAGACATTTAGAGTATTGAGCTCAAAGTTCCCATTTACTCACACACTTGGAAATTATTACATGATCACAAATGTAGCTGAATTAAACTTTGGTCCAAACAATAACTGCTTTAAAGGATGGGTCTGTAGTAGCTCCTAGGATGTTCATTGGCATTCTTGTTCCTCTGAAATTAAAACTTCTTTTATCAGTTCACTAATTGCCTAAACTTAGATATTGTGGGCAAAGAGGAAAAAAGATCTTAGAAACTGAATTTAGCTATAGCTTTTAGAGACTTCATATACCATTAAATGATTATTGATTTAGTTTGGTATATTTGTTAAAACTGTTTGCATAATTGACCATTTGCTAATTAAGTTTTTTCTTTTTTCTTAAAGAACAGTAATAACCTGGGTATAAATTTTTTTTTCTGTATTTCTTAATATTTTAGGCATTGGCTTTGCAGAACACTAAGAATTCTAAAAGTACTACTGATAGAAGTTCCAAATCGAAAGAGGTAAAATGAGACTATCTGCATTCTCTATATACATTCTTCCACAGCAGTACCCATCTGTCTTAATACACTTGCCCTCACCTTTTCATAGTTAATGCAATGTGGGTTTGAAGAGAGTGAAAGGTATATAGGAATGAAATGCTTTCCACTAATTCTTTGGTGCTGTTGCTGTGGTAGACCAAATAGTTTTATATACTCTGTGTGATAGCTGTGGTTCATTGACAACATATTAAATGCCAAAACCTGTTAGAAATTTCTTTACTATGGTACCAATTTTAAAATAATGTTTTCAAATACAATTATATTAGCTATTAAGTTTTAGTAATCGTCTCAGAGTTTTATCAATATGAACTTCAAACTTCCTTAGTATTATATGAGTTAAAAATACATGTAAATTAATTGATATAGTAAACTCCTTTTTATTTTTGAGATACTTTTAGGTGTCTAGTAAGTGAACATTTGCTAGATACTTAACATATGGAAGAGTAGATTCTTTGTATGACAGTTGTTTTGATAAGTGTTTGAAATGTAGTTTTAAAGTATAAATTATTACTTTTAAAATTGTGTGCTGTGTGTGTATATTCTTGAATGTATATACTCTTACATATATGGAGGTTAGAGGACTTCTCTCCTTTTACCATTAGACCTGGGTATTAAACTCCAGTGCACTTGGTGCCAGGCACTTTTACCCACTTAGCCATCTTTCTAGCCTTATCACTTTGGAACCTTTTTAAAATAAAACATTAATTTTGTTTTAGTATTAGGGAATGTCTTTACAGTGAAATTCTCACAGATGATCTGCATATTAGTTTACTGTGACTAGCCAGTGGTCAGTCATAGTTGACAGTGCTGATTCTTAACTCTCTAACAGGAACCATTATTTACATTTAATTTGGATGAATTTGTTACTGTGGATGAAGTCATAGAAGAAGTAAATCCTTCTCAAGCCAAGCAGAATCCATTAAAAGGAAAAAGAAAGGAAGCCCTCAAAATTTCTCCATCCCCTGAACTTAACTTAAAAAAGAAAAAGGGGAAAACTTCTGTTCCTCACAGTGTTGAGGGAGAATTGTCCTTTGTAACATTAGATGAAATAGGGGAGGAAGAAGATTCAACTGCGCAAGCTCTAGTCACTGTGGATGAAGTCATTGATGAAGAAGAGCTCAATATGGAAGAAATGGTAAAAAATTCTAACTCCCTTCTTACCTTAGATGAACTAATTGACCAAGATGATTGCATTCCCCACAGTGGACCTAAAGATGTTACTGTCCTGTCCATGGCTGAAGAGCGAGATCTTCAACAGGAACGCTTGGTAACTGTTGATGAAATTGGAGAAGTAGAAGAGTCAGCAGACATAACCTTTGCTACTTTGAATGCTAAAAGAGATAAAAGGGATTCTATTGGGTTCATTTCTTCCCAGATGCCTGAAGACCCTTCTACTTTAGTTACTGTAGATGAAATACAGGATGATAGCAGTGATTTTCATTTAATGACTTTGGATGAAGTAACTGAAGAAGATGAAGACTCTCTGGCTGATTTTAACAACCTTAAAGAAGAACTGAATTTTGTTACTGTGGATGAAGTTGGAGATGAAGAGGATGGAGACAATGATTCAAAAGTTGAGTTAGCACAAGGCAAAATTGACCACCGTACAGATAAAAAAGGAACTAGAAAGAGGAGAGCTGTGGACCCAAAGAAGACAAAACTTGATCCTTTCTCCCAAGTAGGTCCAGGAAGTGAGACTGTTACACAGAAAGATCTGAAAACCATGACTGAAAGACATTTGGCAGGTAGATACTTGAAAGTGTTCATTTCTTTTCTGTTTCATGAGATTACATTTAAAACTGGTGGTAACATAGTGTCACAGTGGGAATAATGTCATGCTGTTGGTTTTCTATAAGCTGGCAGTGACAACCCCTCAAGCTTTCCACAGAAACAGGTACGGTTGCACACATTTAGTTTATGGAGCACAGGTTATACCACGTTGTTAAACCTCAAGAAAGGATGTCAAAACCGGGAGACAAAGTGAAGCAGCCAGTGTAGAGCTTCAGTGAATAGATTGTATTATGGATGGGGGGGAAACGAGTTTTTTTTTTTTTTTTTCCGGAGCTGGGGATCGAACCCAGGGCCTTGCGCTTGCTAGGCAAGCGCTCTACCACTGAGCCAAATCCCCAACTCCGGGGAACGAGTTTTTAAAGTGAACAGTGTTCACATTACAGTGCCTCCCACTTGTGGCTTAAACTGAGGTTTAGAAAAAGCAGGAGGAAAAATCATGGAGGTGTTGTTCAGCTTTTTTTGTAAAGACAGGTTCTCACTATGTGAACCTTTCTGACCTGGAAATCCGTTTGTGGACCAGGCAGCTTTGAACTCACAGAGATCAGCTATCTCTGTTTCTGCTTCTTGTGTACAGGAATTAAAGATGTGAATAACCACACCTGGCAGATTTTGGTCTTTTGAGATGAGGTCTGACTCTGTAGCCCATGTTGGCCTAGAACTCAAAATACAGAATTGAACTCAGAATATTCTTGCTTCCCAAGTGCCAAGATTACAGGTGAGAGTCACCACACATGGCACAATGATTTTGATGGTATAGAATAATAGAGCAGCTTGCTTGCTTGCAGGACAAAATTAATTTCCATTTAGAAAACTTTGAACCCAGTTGACATACTATATTACAGAATAAAGTCACCTTGGTGAGGAGTTCAAATAGTAGTTTATTTTGTTTCCTTAGATGTTATAATTGAAACTATTTCATGTGTTAATAAATGTTTACTTTGTAAAGGTTAAAAAAAAAAGTAAGCCAGGTAGTGGTAGTGTGGACCTTTAATCTCAGCACTTTGGAGGCAGAGGCAGGCAGATATCTTGAGTTCAAGGGCAGCCTGGTCTGTAGAGCAGTTTCAGGACAGCCAGGGCTGTTACACAGAGAAACCGTGTCTTTGTTTTTGTTTTTGTTTTTGTTTTTGTTTTTGTTTTTGTTTTAAATGAAAGAAAACCTTGAAATTTTTAACTAAAGTAAGAATGGAATATCAGGAATATCTCCTTGGATTGGCCAGGGAAAGTATAAAGCCATCCCGTGAAAGGAATAATTGTTCAAAACACAAAAGGAAAAACATGAGATGTTATTCTAACTAAACTGCTTTTTAACATAGATTTTTATTTAGTACTGTTTCCTTGCCATGTGTGCTGGCACATGCCCGCAATCTAGCACTCGGCTTTAGAGACATAAGAAAGTCTCAGAAACAAAAAGTCAATCTCCCCAAATGTAAGGTATTTTTTTTTTTGCAAAAAATATTAGAATCTCTAGTTAGTTTAATATGTTAAATTTAAAGCAATTTAAATACTGTTAATGAAGCAATAAATTAGGCTTTCTTTTTAAAGCTAAAACACCATTGAAGAGAGTTAGACTTGGGAAAGCATCACTCTCACAAAAAGTGGCAGAACCAGCAAAAGGCGAAGAGGCCTTCCAAATGAGTGAAGGAGGTAAAGGGGCTATTTGGGTGGGGAAAAAAAACACACAACATGAGATCATGATGGAGCTTTCACGTATAACCAGCTAGAAACTAGAAAGGCATCAGGCAGGCATAAAAGAGCCCTGTAAACTTCTTTCTTCATAATTTAGAGAGGTTTTGGAACAGTGACACTAGAACAGATCTATCTGTTACTTACAGTTGCTTCCAGGCATCCAGCCAATAAATTAAACAGAATGCTTAAGCAGCATTAATAATATTTAAGTTGATACAAATAAGGATTATAAACATTGTCACCAACAGATAACTTGTCATTGTATTTAATATGTCATTGTATCCAATATCCTTCCTTTTGTTGGCAGTAAAGTGCTAAGGTAATTCCTGATTTCAAAGGGTTTGTTGATTAGGAAGGGTAAAGGAAGCCTCTTCCAGGATGACAGTGTCCTTCACCATCTTCGTTGTAGTTCCGTCTTTGCCCTCTGGTTGGAGGAAAAGTTCTTTGAATCTGATCCCTCTACCTTCCTTGCATCCTCCACACCTTTTTATTTTATTTGCTAACCAATGGTGATAACATTTCCTTTTCTATTACCTAGCTAACTCCTCACTGCTTTCTTCTCTATTTACCAAAGAGAATGAATCTTCTCTGATGGCCACCTTGAGTTTTACCTTTATCGACTCCTTACACATAAACTACACTAAACTCTCTGTCATTAAGGGACAAAAGTCAGTGTTGCCTTTGGAATACCCCCTAGCAACAAAATACAGCATCTAGAGTAGTGGTTTTCACCTGTGGGTCACTACCCCTGTGGAATACATACCTCTGTCTCCAAAAAATATTTAGGTTCTGATTCATAACAGTAGCAAGATTATATTTATGAAATAGCAACAAAATTTTATGGCTGGGGTCATCACAACAGGAGGAACTGTATTCAAGGGTCAGAGCATTAGGAAGGTTGAGAAGCACTGATCCAGACATTTTTAAAATGTTTCCCCTCTTATTTTAGTCTTGAGTTCTTGGCATTGTTTGTTACTGTTTATCATGTCTCATGACCAAATTGGTATCCCTTACTCTTTTCTATAACAAATTTTTACACTAAGCTGTAGTTAATAGTTGTATTGTACCAGTAGCTCCTAATGTGAGTTCCTTAGTATTTTTGTTTCGTTTTTTTGTCAAAGATTTATGGTTCTTTTAATAATTGTTTTTCTATTAATTTCCTCAAAAGACCTAATAGCTTCAGAAAGTCATTTGCAACTCAATTTTAAACTTAAATGATTTATTTTAGTCTACTCTTAATTATTATGTAGCTTTTATATAATATAATACTGTCGTGTGTAATCAGTCCATTATTAAAGCACATATGCCTTTGGAGTGGCAGGAGCAGATAAAGTAATAAATAAGTTAAAATTTATTACATTAGTAAAGAAAATAAGAGATCAGAAGCAGAAAGAATGAGTTGTTTGACCATCAAGTCAAGGGAAGGATGTATACACCCTCAATAGACTTTTAAGATTTGATGGGTAAGATTAAAGTTTCTGGGTAGGAACAACTTTAGGACAGAATTACTCTTTCCTTGTGCTTATTTCCATTGATCTCATACTTTCCCTCCAATTTGGAATATCCAAATTAAAATTAACTCTTGCCAAGACTACAGAACTTGACTCTTAAAAGGAGGACTGTGTGTAGCTGTGTCAAATTCAGTGCCTGTCCTAATGATGGCATGCACTGGCCCAGAAGGCTGCCATAGAAACTGTGACTCCTGAGACCTGTTCCCATGCCAGGTTCAGGATGAATTTAGTCACACACATCAAGGAAAAAAAAATAAAAGAGGACTGTGAGGGCTAAAAGAAAGGGAGAACAAGAAAGCGACAGGGTTGAGGAAAGGACAGTGTTTCGTGCAGAATTTAGATCATATATATATATATATATGAATATATATGCATGTGTGTATACACACACACACACACACACACGCATACACACAAATATATAGCATGGAAACAAGACTATTGTGTGGGAGCAAATACAATGTATTTCACAATGATGTGAAGATTACAAAGATATCATGAGACTCTCTGTTTCCTAATTTAACTAAAAATAATACTGATTGTCACCCTTATCTTTTCTGAAGCTATACCAATAAAATTTTACATAGGTTTTAGCCTTATTTCTCCTACATCCATTGAATATATCTATATTTGCTACTCGGATCAGGGAATCATTAACTAAGGCATATTCAAAGTTCAATGAGTTTTAAATTAGTTTTGAAATTTAGAAAATATCTAATGTTAATTTGGCAAATCTACTTTAAATAACTTCATGTTTTTCCTTGAACTTTTAATGACTTTAGTTGATGAAGCTGAACTAAAGGATTTAGAACCTGATGAAAAACGTAGGAAGATTGAAGACTCTTCTATAGGCAAATCAGTGACATCTGATGTCTCTGGAGGTAAAGTAAAAAATGACATTTGCTTTTTAATACCTGTGAAGTCAAAAGTGAGCAGGTTAACCTTGCCTGGTGTTCCTGAATACAACTTATCTAGGGTATTTTTTATTTAATCCTGGCATGGATGTTTTCATTTTAGTCTTGAAGGCTGGGATATGCTTTTTTTCTTGTTGTACTCTGTTTGCTGCTATGGTAAAAACTGGGTTATATGTCCCCAAGCAAAAACTCCAGTTACTAATAGGAAACTTTGCTTGTAACCACTATGCTGAATTGAAGGGTTTTTTACTTGTTTAGCAGCCCAGCATTGTGTAGCTTTTCCATCTTTAACGTTAATAGGGTGTTTTTGAGATGTTTATCTTCTACTCTCTCATTCTTTTTTTTTTTTTTTTTTTTTGGAGCTGGGGACTGAACCCAGGGCCTTGCGCTTGCTGGGCAAGTGCTCTACCACTGCGCTAAATCCCCAACTACTCTCTCATTCTTTAACCTACGTTCGAAGCCATTAGCATTCTGGCTTCTCTGGAGATTCTGGAATAAAGATGCATGTTTTGAACTGCTAGGAGATAGAGCTTAGTAGTAGAGTGTCCTAGGTTCAAGATCTTCAAATAAAATAAATCCATGTTTTATGGCTTCATTGCTGTTCTAAGTATACAGCAGTATGTACTCTGTGTGTGTGGGTGGGGTGTACTATGTGTTAGGTGTGCTTGCCAGGTTCGGATAAAGTGATCGATTGACACATTGTTGATGGATTTCTCTGTCTCTTTCTTCCTGTCTTCTAGATTTAGACTTTCTTGTTCCGAAGGCTGGATTTTTCTGCCCAATTTGCTCCCTCTTCTACTCAGGTGAAAAAGCAATGGCAAATCACTGCAAGAGCACACGTCACAAACAAAATACAGAGGTAACACATACAAATCTTCAAGTGTTGTCACCATCTTTTGATTTAAAATGAGTCTGCCTAAAGTATATACTTTTTGTGAGAACTTGAGTATTTATCACAGTTCATTGCTCCTAAGTTGAAAAGTCCCTGATTTTCTGTGTCACTGTATGTTACTATGGTCTCTAGCCCTTATCTTTCTCCTAGAGCAATATCATTGTCTAGAACAGACTGTGTAAGCCAGTAGTGTCTTGTGGACCTCCTTTATCCTGATGTTCTGTTGCAAATGCCTGTACATACTAACATATTAGTATTTCTCAATTTCTAGTTAGAAGAAAAATGTTAGTTTCTTTTTTGTTATGTATGTTCTGAGAAGGTGCTGCTCTAGAGAGTAACTTTAGCCATGGCTGAAGCAGTAGTTCTGCTCCTGATTGTCTGAGGCTGTTTCATACATTCTGTGTATTGAACTTTTAAAACCAAGCTAGTTAGTAACAGACCTTGAACCTAGAGTTTCACCCAGATTTGTTTACTTCTACGTCTAACCCCTCCCTCACACATTTTATTAAATTTACTATTCTCCTTATGCTTTTAACCTATTATATCTTGCTTTTTTTTCCATTTGAAGTCTTTTGACTGAGGCCAGATGTGGTGTCATACACCTTTAATCCTGTTACTCTGGTGGCAGAGGCAGGTGAATATTTTGAGTTTGAGAATAATCTACCCATAGAGTTGAAGGCTAGTCAGGGAACTTTGCTTTAAAAAGAAAGAAATTAGTTAAAATCTTGCAACTGCTTCATATTATCACACTTGGAGTAATATACATACTGACTGGTTCTCTGTGATACTGCATAACCTGCCTGGTCTGTGTCTTTACCTCTGTCTTGTTACTCGTTTTCTTCCTTGTACCTGATACCTCAGATGTCATTATGCCATTTCTTTAATTACTAATCCTTTCCTATCTTTTGGTCTCTACTCAAATATTAACTACTAAGAGCGGCCTTTGCTCAAAAAAAAAAAAAAAACAAAAAACAAAAAACAAAAAACAAGCTCCAAAACCCACCTGTGGTGGCACAGGCCTCCAGTTTCAGCACTTGGCAGGCAAAGGCAGGCAGATCTCTTTAGTTTAAAGATAGCCTGATCTATATAGTGAATTCAGGACAGCCAGGACTACATAGAGTAACCTGTCCCATAAGACCAAAATTAAGGAAAAGAAAGCAAACTTGACCCTATATCCACAAAAAGATCAACTTTACATAATTTCTTTGTTAATATTTTAATTTTGTGGTACTAGGGATTTAACCCAAGAATAAGGACAGGCTCAGCAAGGACTTCTAACACTAGGTTGTACCTTACACTACTGCTTTCTTCTGGTTATATTTGGTATATTAATTACCACCACCTACAGTGATTTTCGTTTTGCTTTTCTTTGGTTCCTTCTTTATAGGATAAGCACTTGGACAAATGCATTATTTTTCTTATCTACTACTAAGTCCCAAGTCCCAAGCATAATGCCTGGCATGTCATGGAATATCAGAAGGATTATTAGGGCAAGGAATGAATGTAATGAAGACACTGCTTTAAATTTAAATTTTAAATTAAAATAAATATAATGAAATACACTTAGGATTGCACACATAGCAAACAACATCTAACATGTTTCATATTGAAAATTGCTTTTTACAGAAGTTCATGGCCAAGCAAAGGAAGGAAAAGGAGCAGAATGAGACTGAAGAAAGAAGCTCTAGGTGATGGAGGAGAGGAGGGAAGAACTCAGTAGAGATTCATTTAGGGTCCAGTTGATTTGTGTATTTTTGTTATCATTTAATTTGTAATTTTTGTTTCAGAAACATATTCATGTTGTACAAATTTCTGATTGCCCTTGATGTAGAGAAACTGATGGGAAAATATGATGGGTTTGATTTTTATATCAAATCATCAGGCATGGAAATACCTTTTAGAAATGTTAAAATAAATGTTCCTACTGTATATTTCAACACTGTTGTGTTTGTGTTGATTTGTAAAGGCTTGCTTGCCTCTGGATACAGGCAAGGCTCTTCTTTGCATCCCCGGGATGTAGAGTATTTGGCAGTCCATGTGTTACTGGAAGTAATAGCATGATGTGTTACTTTGTCTCAGCTATTCATGTATATAGGTCTGATTCTTACGTGCTCAATTTTTCTGCATAATGAGATGACATCATGTTTGGCCAAGGTAAGTTTGAGTTAAATATTGCTTAACTTTTATATGTGTTAGGAAAGCTTTATTTTTATCTGTTTGTAGAAAGGACCTGCCAGATCATGGAAGTACTAGTTTAGATATACAGAGCAGTTTCTACTTTTTATGGATTTCCAAATATGATTTTAAGACATCTAAATAATTTAGTGTGTAAGAAGTTGGAAAAGCCTCAAAAAAAAAAAATAACTGAATGTTTTCTAAATAGAGGCTAGACCCCATCCTTCCTGATCAGTCAATACTTCAGACATATCTGCTAACTTAAGTAGGTTTCGTTTCTGACCCCTCAGCATTTCTGTATAACTAATAATAGAAAGAAGCAGCAACTCAGAAAATCTCACTTTAGGTGCAGCCCACCACAGCACAGAAGGTTCTGCTATACAGCCAACAGAAAGTGAAGTTCTGGGGCTTGAGTAATGGCTCAGAGGTTAAGAGCACCGGCTGCTTTTATATATATATATATATATATGTTTGATATTTAGCCACCTACATGGTGGCCCACAATCATTTTAACGCCAGTTGCAGAAAATCTGACATCCTTTTTTGGTCTTCATGGTGCCAGGAATGCTTATGGTACTACACAGACACAGACACACACGTGCGCGCGCGCGCGCACGCACACACACACACACACACACACACACACACACACACACACACACACACACACAGAGAGACAGAGAATACCCATACACATAAAATTATGCTAGAATGCTTTTTAAATGTTTTTAAAGTAAAGATTATACTACCTTTTGTTTTCCTCTGCCATTCAAACTAATTGCATACTCTGTTCAGCCCAAGCTACATTACAGAATACATGCAGAATACTAACTAGGGAAGTGAAGGGGAAAATGTTGGCTTGTCCCTGTCAAGGCTCTTGGAGTTAAGAAGTAACAAGAAAAGATTCTAAATAGTAGGAGAAAAATAGGCCAATATTTGCAACCAAGGAAGCTTTAGATTTCATCAGCCTAGACATTGTCTGGGTCAGTGTTGGTCCTTATTCTTAGCACCAAGTAGGAAAGTCTTATTTCCTTTTAATTATCTGGGAAAAGGCTACTTTCTTAATGTGTCAGGATTTGAAAGTTAGTGTAAAAGGAACTGCTAAAGCATGAAAGTGATAAGGGGTTTTTTCATTCCAATGACCAATAATGACAATTGTGTCACAAATAATTTTCCCTTGTGAGACTCTCGTAGCAGCAGATTTTTGTTGAGTTTTGTTTTTTTTTTTTAATAAAAGTGTTCTTGATGTTTTCAGAAGTATGTTTACCTTTCTTTAATCTTGCTGCTGTGAAGTACATGTTCATAACAGATTCTGCTTATTGGTGGAGAGTTGACTTTAGTTGTTTTTTTGTTTTGTTTTGTTTTGTTTTGTTTTGTTTTGTTTTGTTTTGTTTTGTTTTGTTTTTCTCCAGAGCTGAGGACCGAACCCAGGGCCTTGTGCTTCCTAAGCAAGCGCTCTACCACTGACCTAAATCCCCAACCCGAGAGTTGACTTTAGATTGATGCTCACTTTGTAGAAGTTTCTGTTGTTTCACCAGTAGACATTAAAGCAAAAGTAGGCCACATTCACCTTGGCCTTTATAAGAAGTACTTTTATTCTTGTGTGTATGCATGTGCGTGCGTGTGCGTTAGTATCATGCCTTACATGTGGGTTCTAGGAATGAAATCCATGTCATCAGGCTTGGCAGCAGGCACCCTTATTAACTGAGCCATCTTGCTATAAAATTTTAGATTTTTACTTCGTTCTCTGTTAATGAATGTTACAGAAACTTGCCTTTTGAAAAAAAAAATGCATCTGCATGACAAGCATGCCTTGATGGCCCCAGAGGCCAGAAGAAGGTATTAGATCCCCTGGAGCCAGAGTAACAGGCATTTGTGAGCTGCTGTGTGGGTGTGGGAATCAAACCTGCTTTCTCTGTTAGAGCAGTCTCTGTCCCCTCCACCTTAATTTTTGAGATTGTTTTTTCATTAAACCCAAAGCTTACTATCTTAGCTAGACTGACTGGCTAACAGAGGGATCCTCTTGTTTCTTTACCCTCCCAGGTTACAGATGCATACACTATTCTTTTTAAAGCTATGTCTGAACCCAAATCCAAATAAGTTCCATACATTGTGATTGTATGGTGGGCCTTTATATAATTATTAATAGTTTTTCAGGGCTGCATTTGATTCAGAGATAGGACATTTGCCTACTACATACACATGAGGCACTCAGTTGAGTGCCTGGCTTAAATGTTTTGTTCTTTAAGACAGGGTTTCTCTGCATAGCCCTGTCTATTCTGGAACTTGATCTGTAGACTCCTCAAGTAGACCCCTCTGGCCTTGAACTCATGGAGATCAACCTGCCTCTGAAATATATTTTTTTGTAATTTCTTTGATAAACTAGGGGTTTTATTGGATTCGGTGTTTTGTCTAGATATTTATGTTTTATTTTTGTATGTTTTGGAAAAGTACTCATCTGCAGTTGAAAAAAAAACAATCTAATACATAGTTTGAGAAGTACTTCACTTGATCTAGATTTTATTGATTGCAGACCAGTTGTATGTTGTCAGTTTATAAATTGGAAGTTCTATATGTTTATTGGTTTTGGTTTTGATTTTCCTCAGGCTCTTTGGCACAGGAAACCCAGGGCCCTTTATGTGTCAGACTGGTGCTTTGTTACTGAGCTCCAATCCCCGTAGCACTAGTTGCATAATCCACCCTGTCTTAGCTAGGGTCTTATTGCTGTGAACAGACACCATGACCAATTTAAGTTTTATAAAAGACAACATTTAATTGGGGCTGGCTTATAGGTTCAGAGGTTCACTCCATTGTCATTTGGCGGGAATATGGCAGCATTGCAGAATCCAGGCAGGCATGGTGCAAGAGGAACTGAGTTCTACAAAGGAAGCCAGGAATAGCCTGAGCATCCCCAGGCAGCTAGGAGAGGGTCTCCAAGCCCACTCTCAGAGGATACACTTCCTCCAACAAGGCCCACACCTAATAGTGCCACTCCCTGGGCTAAGCATATGCAAACCATCACATACTCTAATTGCCTGGTGGGCGCCTGCAGGGAAATGGGTAGGACTTTGGGTTTCCTAGACAAGGGAACCCATAATGCAAGCATTAAACCAAGTCTACAGCACATCCCTAGACCTAGAGACCTTATAATTTGATTGCTTCTGTCTGTTAAAACTGCTATAGACAGTGCTGTGTGCCTCATCAGAGTCAGAAAAATACCTGATTTCTCTCCCCTCTTTCTTTCCCTCCCTCCCTGACTTTAGTGAGACTTGTTCCTCAGCTTGGAGCCATTTAAATTCTGATATTATAATTCTCAAATTTCTGGAACAATCTACTGTTTATAAATTATTACTATGGAGGCAGAGGCAGGTGGATCTTTTTTGAGCTTAAAGCCAACCTGGTCTACATAAGCAAGTTCCAAGCCAGTCATGGCTACATAGTAGGTCCCTGTCTCAAACAGACAAAAAGAATTACAGTTTTTAGGAACTGTGGGATGATAGACAGCCCGTCAGATTGTTTACTTTGATGTTGCTTTAGGCATCACGGCCAGAAATACACTGTACCAGGGCTACATTATCTACCTTCGTCTTGTCAGTCAATGTATATGCACTTTTCACTGGGAGTTGTAGTAGTTTTACCACCATCTAGATAAATCCAAAATTATATTTAGTTTCACTTACCATGATTACATTTTTAAATCTTGTGTTAACGATTTTATAAAATATTTCTATTCCTCTGAACTGATTTTAAAAGTATATTAGTATATTTTTAAATGTCTATGTTTTTCTTGTTCAATCTGTATTACCTTTCTTGGAATCAGGTAACTTTCTTTGTTAATTTTATCATTTTCTTTGGGAGAGGGCTACATTTTGGGAAAATTTTAAAGTTTTTTTCTTTTTTAAGGGGAGGTTTTATTGGAATTATTTGCATGCTGGGGTGTTGACACAAATCTGTGATCTTGTCACTTAGAGGCTAAGGCAGAAAGATTGTTAATTCAAGCCCATCTTGACTATAAATTTCCAGGCAAGCTTGGTAAATAATACATAGAGAAACATTATCTCAAAACAGAAAAGGGAGGTTGGGCATGGTGGCACATATCTATAAACCTAGCAGTCAAGGAGGTAGAGGCAGGCAGATCTCTGTATTCAAGTCCAGCTTGGGCTCCACAGTGAGTTCTAGAACATCCAAGGCGTTGTAGTTACTTCTTAGCTCTGACTTACTTAAATCTTCATAACGAAAACGGTGTACAACATCTCTGTTTAGGTTTCTGAGGTAAGTGCTGAACTTAGAAGTGTGTATGTGAGTGTGCATATTGATTGACCATCTGTCTATAAAACATGCTTTGTCCTGAGAGACTTACTTGAGAACGTGAGCATGAAGCACTGCATGACAATGTAGCTTGTGCTAAGTGCTCTCTGGGTAGCTTAGATATGAAGAGTTAAACACAAAAGGAAGAAATAACTGTTAAAGAGGGGCCTCAAAGTAAAGCCAGGTTACAGTACCATAAGCTTTTAGAAATTGCATGTAATAAATTCAGGTCTACACCAAAAGCAACTCTACCAATTAACAATATCTAATGGGTATTTATAGCACATTTCACACAACACAATGTGTTTTAAAATGCACATTCTTTTCAAGTGCCTGAGGAACGCTGAAATAAATCATGTTCTTGGGGTGTAGTACAGTTAAAACTAGAAACCTGCAGCAGAATAACAACTACTAAACATTTGACGATTAGATCACACACAAATAGCCCATGCCGATAGTGAAATGCTTAAATGAGAAAAGAGATCCCAAAATAACTAGGTAAGCGCCTACCTTAAGATTCCAGTACAAAGGGGGTGGGGGTAGCTAGAAAATAGAGCAAACTAAACCCAAAGGAAACAAAATAGTTAAGTAGTGAAATTAGGCGAACAATAGAAAAGTTAATGAAACAAAATGCTCTCTAGAGTTAATATAAATTCTAACAAAGGTTAGAATATATATATATATGTATATATATATATATATATAGTCTTCCCCACAAGGTGACACCATTAATCCCAACACTATAGAGGCTGAGCAGGCCAGCCTGGTCTGCCCAATGAGTTTCAGATCAGTCAAAAATCCAAAGGGGTGGGTTTTAAAACAATACTTTTAAGTGGCATATTAGCAATCATCAGACATACAGTTTGCAAAGGTGGATATATAAATTAACACTAAACAATATTGTTAGTCATTGAAAAATGCATATTAAAACTGTACTAGTCTGGAGAAATGGCACTGTGGCTAAGAGTATTTGCTGTTCTTACGGATGACTCGGTTTTTGCTCTGTCACCCACTTACATAGTGGCTCACAGCTTGTCTTTAACTTCAGTTCCTGGGAATCAATACAGGCTGGAAAACGTATGCATAAAAAAACAATGTAAAAAACATTAAGGCCTGGAGAGATGGCTCAGGGGTTAAGAGCACTGACTGCTCTTCTAGAGGTCCTGAGTCCAATATCCAGCAACCACATGGTGGCTCACAACCATCTGTAATGCGATCTGATGCCCTCTTCTGGTTTCTGAAGACAACTACAGTGTACTTATATATAATAAATAATACATCTTTAAAAAAAAATAAAAAATTAAGCAAACCCATGGTGACCTATCCTTACACACCTGTGAGAATAAATTAGTGATAAGAAAAAAGTGCTGACAATGAATGGAGAAACTAAATCACTCTTCGTATTCCAGTATATATTTGCATTCATGTACTTTGCCTGGCACCACAGATGCCAAAAGCGTCAGCTAATCCCCTGGAACTGAAGTTAAGGATGGTTATGAACCACTATATAAATTCTGGGAACAAAGCAGGTTCTCTGATAGAGCAGCCAGTGTTCTTAACTGCTGAGCTCCTAGATTACTCTTACTTTGCTAATGTACATATAAAATGGAGCAATACTCTGGCAACTTGGTAGTAAAAACAAAAAATGAAAAGCTGCATTATATATTTCTGTTATAAAAAGTCTCCTGAGTCTGGCTGCCTTATAAAGAAAATAGACGTATTAGCTCACAGTTCTGGAGACTCAAGGTCATAACTCAGATCCCCACTCAGTTCTCCTAAGGCAAGTGATGTGAGCACACGTGAGTAAGTGAGCAGTCTTATTCCTTTTTTGTTTGTTATTTTTTGTGACTTAAGTTTTCAAAATAAGAGCCTGTGGGAACATTTCACACTCAAATAAAACGCTCTCCTCCTGGGCCCTTATAGGGTCATGTTCATCCTAATGCATTGTGTATTTAGTCCATTTCAATAGTCCTCCAAGGACTCAGAGTCATCTCTGACAGATGGCAAATACTTATTCAGCTACTAAAATCAAGTAGTTACATTCTTTACACAGTGGCACAGGGAAAACAATCCAAGAGGGGAAAAGTGGGTGATTAGCAAGGAAGGCTAAGTCTCAAACAGGTCCAAAACTCAGCAAGCAAACATTAATTCCTATAGCCACATGTCAGGTATTTGGAAACACAGTGACATGACGTAAGTACCAAAAATCTTGGTCGGTCCCATGACCTTGGCCCTGCTAGTCATGGTCCATACACCTTGTCTTGTAGGGTAGTGCTGCTTGCTCCCTGTGACCTTAGGTGTTTCATGCCTGGTATTTCCACATTTCTGCAGTTCCTACTGTTTCTCGAGTTTCACCTCCTTGCACCTTCCTTGAGAAAATCCTACAGGAATTAAACAGCCCTTCCAACTGTTGGCTGCCTTCTGGGCTATCCTTTGAAGTCTGGGCAGAAGCCTCTATGACCCTGTAAATTCTTAACATTCTGCATGCCTGTCAGGCCAGCTTCATGAGAATACCAAGGTAATGGAATTTTAACTTTTGCATTGAGGTTGAATCGAAAGACTCCTGAGACCATTTCAAGGCATCTTTCCTGCTGTCGTGATAAAGTACTTTTTTTTTTTTTTTAAATCCTGCCTCATTCAACTCCTGAGGCTTAGTGCAGGTGTGCACATCACAGTGCCCAGCTATTTACAGTCTTTAGTACCTTTTCTATTCCAAAGCCTTAACTTTTAGCCAAGGAGGGGCAAAAGTGTCCTCACTTGTTCCTCCTCTTGAGATGCTCACTAGGCCTTTCTGGTTGTGTATCTCCAGCAGTCAAACAGAGTCTTTGGTATATGAATTTTAGAAAGCTCCCTGGTTCGTCTGTGCCCAGGGACACAGCATAACAGCCATATGTAAGCTCTGTGCCCTTATTCTGCATCTTAGCAAGGGGCCTAGTTAGCACCTGTACCTGACCTCTCACTACTGGGACCTGAAACATTTCTTTCTTTCTTTTTTTTTTTTTTTAAGATTTATTCATTTATTATATATAAGTACACCATAGCTGTCTTCAGATACACCAGAAGAGGGCATCGGATCTCTTTACAGATGGTTGTGAGCCACCATGTGGTTGCTGGGAATTGAACTCATGACCTCTGGAAGAGCAGTCAGGTGCTCTTAACTGCTGAGCCATCTCTCCAGCCCGAAACATTTCTTTATATTTGTTAAAGTTGGTTCGTTATAGGATGACATGGCCTCTTTCATCAAGTGGGATAATACCACTTTGAGGAAAATAAGTTTGGACCCTCATTATCAACTTTGCCTCCTACCTTCATCCTTAGAAGATTTCTCTGTGTGATATTTGGTATTCTGGAGGAAAAAGTACCAATGGGATGTGGAGAAAGCAACTGAGAGATAATAAACAGTTATTCTAGAAGTTGATTTGCACTATTACGAGTCCAAGAAGTCTTACAACATGCTACCTCCAAACTGAAGAAGCAGGAGAGCTAATATCCAAAGGCCTGGAGAAAGGGCTACTGAAGGCTGGAGGAAAGGGTGGATATGTAAGCTCATGAAGAGAATACATTGGCCTTCCCCTTTTTTGTTCTGCGTAGACCTTTAACAGTATGGTACCTGCCCACCCTCAGAAGGTAGATCTTTGTCTACTTACCTAAGCACTTACCTTTCCTAGAACTAACTACATAGAAAGTAGATAATGCTTACAAGCTATCAAGACATTCTTTAGTCTAATTTTTCACATGTAACCATTCATGTGTGTATGTGTCTGTGCAATTGATACACATTACTACCACAGAGTATATATGAATTGGTGATTGGTATATGTATGTGTGTGAGGGGAAGCTTCATCTTTTTTTTTTTTAAACATTTTATTTATTTATTATATATTATGATTACACTGTCGCTATCTTCAGACACACCAGAAGAGGGCATCAGACTCATTTCACATGGTTGTGAGCCACCATGTGGTTGCTGGGATTTGAACTCAGGACCTTGGGAAGAGCAGTCGGTACTCTTAACCACTGAGCCATCTCTCCAGCCCGGGAAGCTTCATCTTATCTAGAGACATAGCCTCTGGAATAAGTTCAAAACCTGTGCATATATAGTGACCCACTTAGTGTCTTAGTCCTAGAGCTGTGCTCTCACAGCTCAACAGAGAACCTTCTCTCTACTTGGTAAGGGATCATGAGTCCTTTCAGAACAGAGGTTCTTACCACACTCAATTCCGAACACACTTGTTTTTTCTGCACCTACTATGGCCAGCAACAACAACCAAAGCTGAAAAAAAAATCCCATATAGGCAGAAGAAGTAAAACAGTCCTAATTTTGGGTGAGCCTAGAATAGTACTTTATAATTTATTCTCACTATCTTCATCACAGCTATACTACCTTACAAATGGGTAAACTAAAACTCAGAGAAACAAAATATCTGTGATCCTGTGTTAACAGGGATCCATCTGGTCTTATTGTATATACCTTCCTCTCTTCTCCTAGTATATCTTTTTTTTTTTTTTTTTTTTTTTCGGAGCTGGGGACTGAACCCAGGGCCTTGTGCTTGCTAGGCAAGCGCTCTACCACTGAGCTAAATCCCCAACCCCTAGTATATCTTATTCTTATTACAGACCAGGACACATGGTCCTAGAAGTCTTGAATTCATATGAGTGAAAATGATTGGCCTTGATTTGGACTGTCTTTTAAAATGGTCAACTTGGGAGCTCTGTTAATTTTCTCTCCCAAAGGAAAACCTGAAACTGTTAACTCCAGGAAGAGATTTAAGAATTGAACAAATGTAAAAGAGGAGGAAGAAATTTTGAGGCAGAAGAGGAGAAGGTAATGTGATACATGTGACTTAAAAAAGAAGAGAACCAGACAGAGTGGGCATGAGAGAGGACCAAGGAGAGAAGAACAAATGACACAGGATGGCTTAGTGTGAAAATGCCATAAGAAAACCTTGTTCTTGCATGCTAACTAAAAAAGCTGTATATCAAAGTAAATATTGCAAAATCTTTGGCAAAGATCTTTTTTTATTTGTTTTATGGTTTGATTTGTTTGGTTTGGTTTTTTGAGACAGGGTTTCTCTGTGTAGCTCTGGCTGCCCTGGAACTTGTTCTGTAGACCAGGCTGGCCTCAAACTCAGAGGTCTCTGCTCTTGCCTCCCAAGTGCTGGAAATAAATGCATCTCCCTCCCATTCTCCCCCACCACTTCCCTCTTCTCCCCCCCCTTATCTGTGTATGCATTTTGATGTGAGTATGGATGTCAGAGGACAATTTGGGGGAGTTGATTCTCTCCTTTCACCATGGATTTTGGGGATTTCATTCAGATCACCAGGTTTGCACAGTAAGCACTTTTATGTGTTGAACTATCTTGCCAGCTCTAAAAATCTTAATGGTGCACAAGTGAGCACCTTCTATCTTCCTGTCTCTCACCTCACATTCTTCTCTAAGGCAAGCCATATGAACTAGACTTCCTCTTTTCCAATGTAGGTCAAAGAAATAAGAACCCCTCCTCCACAAAGCCAATCATAAAGCCCTAAAAGATCACTTTAATCTTCCTATCCTTTCTGTTTTGCAATCATTTTTGAAACCTCAATCCATCCCCAGTGACACACCTCCAGCTAGGCCACACCTCCTAATCCTTCCCAAATGGTTCTACCAATGGGAACCAAGTACTCAAATATATGAACCTATGATGGTCATTCTTATTCAAACCACTACATAACTCTTAAGTTACTTTCATCATAGAATGAGAAAACTACCATAGACCTAATCATAGAGTAACTCTTTGGGGCTGGTGAGATGGCTGAGCAGGTAAAGGCAAATGCTGTGTAAGCCTGGTGACAGGAGTTCAATCCCCAGAGCTCAAATAAAAGTGGAAGGAGAGAACAGACTCCACAAAATTGTCCTCTAGCCTCCACCTGTGCACTGTTCTATGTTCATACCTGCCCCCCACAAACACATCCACACACTAAAATTAAGTTTTAAATAAAATTTTAAATTCCCTGGCCTACTTTTATAGACAGTTGTAAGACTCTCATTTTAGAAAGGGCTACAGGGGGGTTGGGATTTAGCTCAGTGGTAGAGCGCTTGCCTAGCAAGTGCAAGGCCCTGAGTTCGGTTCCCAGTTCTGGAAAAAAAAAAAAAAAGAAAAAAGAATGTTTAGAAAGGGCTACAGGGAGGAATGTGATATAGAACAGATGAGAGGAACCTGAGTGAGCAGGCCTTCCTGGGTGTTGCCCTATAGTCGCTCAGAATTATATTATGCTCTTACTGTTTGTGGTGGTTAATCCTATCAACTTGATTGAATTGACATGTACCTAGAAAGTAAATCATATGTGCAGGTGACTGATGTACAGGGATGATTAACTGATGGACCCAAGATCTGCCCTGTAAGTGGACAGCACCATCTCATAAGCAGAGGACCAGATGTGAGTTGCTCTATTGTGGTGCACCCTCCTTACCATAGTGGACTAACCTCCAAAACAGTGAGCCAAATCCTTCCTGAGAGAACTGACTCCTGAATTGTGACCTCCACAGGGGTGCCAAGGGAATTCATACCCACATAACCACAACAAATAAATGTAATAAAAAATGAACATCCACCCTTTTCATTTAAAAAAATTATGTGTATGTCTGTGTACCACATCTGTTCCTTATGACTGCAGAGGTAAGAAAATATTGGATCCCCTGGAACTGGAGTTTTGGACAGTTGTGAGCTGCCATGTTGGTTCTGGAAATCAAACACAGGTCTACTCTCTACAGGAACAAGTGCCTACAACTGCTAAGCCATCTCTCCAGCCTTATTCACCTTTGCTTAAACTGCTTGTATCAAATATTTCATCACATCTACACAATTCAATCCCATTTCTACACAGCTATTAATGTATCATTGAATTCAAGCATTAAAATAGGTTTGGATCAAACCTGATTTTGGTCTTTGTTTTGAAGTCTCTTGTATCAAACTATGATCAAATAAAGTTGTGTTCTTCTCTTGTTAACCTAGTCTTTGGGATAGGGGTGTCTACTATGAGCCTTTATGGTGAGGAGAGGAAGGAGACCACCTTCTTGCCTCTACAGGGTTATGGGGTAGGAAATTAAATTGTTCAGTATACTCTCTCTAGCCTAATGTGGAAATGGGATAGTTATTTTTTTCATTTCCTAGATAAACCCTCAATCCACAAAAATCCTGGTCATACGGACAGGCATGCCTCCTCTGGAGAGTTTTGTGGGCTCCATCACCACTCTTAGCTCCATACTTCCCACCCTCTTCACTTCTGCCTTTATTCTAATAACTCCAAAGGAGAGAAAATAGAAATATTGAATACCAGCTTGCTTGGTACGTCTTGACTTTCATAACCTAAGTACATCAAAAAATAGAAGTGTTTTCTCACCCTAAGCAAAGTGTGCAAGGACTCAAAAACAGTATTGTTGGGATTGCTGGCTGAAGTCATGGAAACCAAGCTTGGGAACTGAAAGCAAGAGGTTGAGAGGCCTCAACTTAGGAAATGGATGGGATTCAGCCAACAAGATCACAACTGTGATATCCAACTCCCATCAGGAAAAGGCTAACCTTTTGCTGTCAAGTAGTGTCCACTACTGACTTCCTAAAGTTCCTCAAGGAATTGAATTCAAATCTTAGGATAGATCATCTCCTTCTCTGTGCATGGGTACCCCTACACAGTGACAAGGAAACCCTGAATCTGAAGCTTCAGAAGTGAGGCAGAAGTTTCCATTCATTAAGGTGTTGGAAAGGGTGTTTATAAAGGTTAGGGCGAAAAGTGAGAGCCAGAAATGGCAGATAACTACTCCGAGGACCACCTCATGGGCAAGAAGGAATAAAAACTGAAACCCAGGATCAATGACTTAGAAGGGTCCACATAATAGAGAAAAAGAACTGATTCCTGGAAGTTGTCCTCCTATCTTAACATATGTGCTGTAACACACACACACACACACACACACACACACACACACACACACAGAGAGAGAGAGAGAGAGAGAGAGAGAGAAAGAGAAAGAGAGAGTTAAATAATTTAAGAATAAAAATAGCCCATAATGTATGCTCCCTCCAAATCCACAAAACAATCTTTTCTGTTTAACTTGAGTAGTTTCAGAGAATGTGGTGTTTCTTTTTAGAAAGAAAACATTAAGCAAATCCTATATACTGGGGAATAAAGTTAGACTGAGTAGGAAGTTTGAATAATGCCTGCTGTATAAAGTAGAGGAGTTGAGGATGTCTTACAATTCTTTTCAAATTTCTTTAGTCATGCTGTGCTGGTTTGAAGGTCCCTCATAGGACTATATGTTTGAATGCTTGGTTCCCAGTTGGTGGAACTGTTTGGGCAAGATTAGGAGGTGTGGCCTTGTCGAGGAGGTGTGTAGATTCTGCTGTTTCAAATGCCAATACCATTCCCAGTTAGCTTTTTCTGTGGATCCAGACCGGCTCTCAAGCTATTGCTCTAGCTCCAGCACCGTGTCTGCCTGCTGTATACTTACCCGCTGAAAATGTAAGCCACCAATGAACTCTTGTATAAATTGTCACAGGTAGAAAAGTAAGACACACTGTATTTGAGGCAGCTAGTTGAGTGTCTCTCAGATCCAGTTTTAGCTACTCCATCATGTCAGTTCATGTTACATTGAGCATCTGCAGAGAGTCAAGCTGTACTTCTTCAAAAATAGACTAAGGGGCCAACAAAATGGTTCATAGGACAAAGGTGCTTTTTTACACTAAGCGTGATGGCATGTGAATCCACATGGTAGAGGCAGAGAACTGACTCCTGTATTTCCAGCCTCAGGGAATCTGATACCCTCCTATGGCCTCCTTGGGCATCTGTGTGTATGTAACACACACGCACACACACACACACACACACACACACACACACACACACACACACTTAAAATTAAAAGCAAATCTTTTTTTAAAATTTATTTATGTATTTTATATATGTACACTGTAGCTGTCTTCAGATACATGAGAAGAGGGCACCGGATCTCATTACAGATGGTTGTGAGCCACCATGTGGTTGTTGGGATTTGGGACTTGAACTCAGGACCTCTGGAAGAACAGTCGGTGCTCTTAACTGCTGAGCCATCTCTCCAGCCCAAAAAGCAAATCTTTTTTTTTTTTTTCGGAGCTGGGGACCGAACCCAGGGCCTTGCGCTCGCTAGGCAAGCGCTCTACCGCTGAGCTAAATCCCCAACCCCCCAAAAAGCAAATCTTAAGAAAGAAAAAACCACTTAGATTAGAGCTCACTGCAATGACCTCATTTTGACTTAATCACCTCCCTTGGTTACTTGATTAATTTGAGGCCATCCAGAAATACATGATACCCTGTGTCAAAGACAAAAGTACTAGGGGTTAAGTTTTTGAGATATCAATCCTCGGGCAGGAGTGCAGTTGGACACATAACAGGGTCTGTATCACTTCTGCTTGTACCCCATCATCCAGCACAGTGCTGGACTTGAGACTTGAGTCATACCCCTTGTATAAATTACATTCCCAACTCTCACTTTGCTCTTCCCCACAATCATATATTGTGTTAGAGGCAAAGAAAATCAAAAGGGCCCTCAGTGGGCACAGGAAATTTCATTGTCACAATCAAGTCACAGTTGGGAGCCCAATCAGTCAACTATAGTTGATTGGCTCTTCTGCCTTGGTTTGTTGACCACACTGATGGACTGCCGGGAAGGTTCTACTGACAGCTGATGGCTCACCCCAGTGGCCATCCTTAGAAGATGAGTCACAGATGAGCTGGTGGGAGGATGGATCTGGTCAGGTGTAGAAAAGCAGCTCAGGAATGAGTACTAGAAGCATACAAAACAACAAATGAGAGAGTGGGGGAGGGGAGGAGGAGAGGGAGAAAGACTGACCTGTGGAGGTCAGAGAACTGGCTGAGCCCTGTCTTTCCTTCCACCATATTGGTCCCAGAAACTGGACTCAGGTTTGCTAGCAGGTATATATTTACCCGATGAACTATCTCACTGGTCTTGAAAATGTTGTGTTTTTACTTATTTTATATGTATGGGTGTTCTGCCAGCATGTGTATGTGCATGTAGTGCCAGAAGGGCCCATAAGACGCACCTGGCCCCTCAACTGAACTTCAGTACTTTGGGGTACAGCAGATAGGTTCTGGGAATCAAACCCAAGTTCTCTTACAAGAGCAGCAAGTGCTCATAACAACTGAGCTGTTTCATCTCTCCAATACTGTTTGGGACGAAATTGTAATGATACAAGGGAAAAGTTAGATGAGGCAGTAAGACATGGCACAGATCCTCTGACTCAAGTAGTCCATGCAAATTGTCACTTACATGTCACAAGTTCAAAGGGGAGCCTGGATTGGTAAATATCTGAATCCTATTTTAACACAGTTTTGTTTTGTTTTAAAGAACCATAGGTAAAACGTCTATCTTCCTTTGTGTAAAAGTGCTTCTGAACCTGTGAGTCGTGACTCCTTTGAAGGGGGGGGGGGGGGAGTGTCGAGCAATCATTCCACAGTGGTCGAATATCATATAACTTGCTTATCAGATGTTTACAATTCATAACAGTAGCAAAATTACAGTTATGAAGTAGCAATGAAAATAATTTTATGATTGGGGGTCACCACAACACGAGGATTATTATTATTAATTATATTATTAGTATTAAAGGATCGCAGCATTAGGAGGGTTGAGAGCCACTGGGTTAAAGCATTTGTTACTTTTACAGTCGGGAAAGGAGGCAAACTTTTTTAAAGCCGCTGTTCACCAATGAAATTCTGAGCTCTCAGCGAAAGCGCCAGAGGTGCTTCTGCTCCCAGCTCTAAGTCCTGGATCTCTCTTCCTCCCTGGGGCTGTCTGACCGGCTTCTGAGGAGCTATCACGTCCCTGTGGCTACTGCAAGAGTCAAGCGTAGCCAAGTAAATCACAGCTCCTGGCGAGAGGTGGAAGGTCAGGGGTGGAGCCCAACTTTCTTCTGTCCGGGAGCGAGATTTGGGCTGCACTGCGTGCCTGAAGCCCTCGTCCTTCTTCAGGCCATTGCGGCCACCGCCCAGTCCGCAGCTCAGGGTCTAATGCAAAGTGCCGTGTCATTGGGAAAGCTGGTGGCGGGGCATTGAATTACAGTTCCATGGAGCTGGAGTACAACTGCGGGGGTGGGAAATGAACAGAAGCCCCTGTTCTCGCAACGCACTCTGACTAGCAGGGTGAGGCCGTCCGGAGGCGGGGTCCTAGCCTAGCCCACTGGGGCCGCTTGGACTAGCCTGTTCCTCTTCAGGACAACACCTGTGAGCCGGCAGCCATTCATCCAAGTCGGCCTCCCTCCTTGAGGGGGCCCCTCCGCCTGCGCCTTGACCCTGCCTCTCCAGTTTCGCGATGCTGCGAGTCTTCATTCTCTTTGCGGAGAATGTCCACACCCCGGACTCCGACATCAGCGATGCTTACTGCTCCGCGGTGTTTGCAGGTAGGACCGCCGGGGAGTTCTTGAAAGCCAGGAAAAAGACTGCCTAGCAATGTCAGACTAATGTTGGATATTGATATGACACAGAGGAAAGGGGTGGGGCACCACAGGGGAAACTGAGGCTGTGAGAAACTGCGCTTCAGCTGGACCGGGTGAGGGCAGGGCTACTACTCCTTTCCTCTGGATCCCTTAAAAGATGTCTTTCCACTCTTGGCTGCACAAACCCTGTGTAGCAGGTCTCAGCTCCTCTCCCCGGAAGGGCCTGGCCTCTGCCTATTTTTAACTTCCCTGGGGCCTTTGCTCACTATCAGAAGCTAGGCTAGCAGACTGGCTGCCACTGAAGCAAGCATAGCCACGCCTCTGGGAATCCTATTCTCTCTCTCTCTCTCTCTCTCTCTCTCTCTCTCTCTCTCTCTCTCTCTCTCTCTTTCCCCCCCCCCCCCACCAATGGTGGGAGAAGTTTAGCTGTCACCATTAACAATCTTTTGGAGTCTCTGTTACTCTCAATAGAAAAACACCTGTTGGGGTGGTATTAAGGCTTTCTTAGACTGGGGTCCCCTAATGCTAGGCCACCAGCTCCTTCCTCTTCAGTCCTTGACTTTCCACAGCAAGCTTTGCAGAGTTGTGCCTGTGCTTTTCTTTCAGGATGTGAATAGGCTGGCTATGTTTGCTTTCCCAGAACAACCCTTCCCCAACCCAGAACCAGACCAGGACTGGGATCTCCACAGTTTTTCTTCCAGCTTTGAGACATAACCGGGATCAAGAGTAGAGGGCAAGGGTTTGGGCCCAATTTCATCACCCACTCTATATGTTTCTCTGCCTTCCTTCCCGGCTAGTCCTCTTTTCCCTTCATACCTGGCCCAGGAGATTAGAACAGCTGTCAATCCCTGACCATCCAGAGTCATCCCTTTTTGGTATCATCAAGTATGCACATGAACTAGCTAGCAGGCGTGTGCACACCCTGCACTCCACAGGACATCTGAAGACTTGGGGCAAGCTTGGCACACGCAGGCGTGTTGGGAGCACCCAGTGCTCAGTGTGGGATTTGGGCAGAGACCCAGGGTGAGCAACCTGGAAAGCCGCCTGCACCAAGAGAAGGAAGTGAAGAACTTGGAGCACCTTGTCTGTGTGTTTCTCCTACTCCCCACCAACTTCCTCTTGGTCCACCAGCTTTCCTATAGAAGCCTTGGAAATGAGCTTTATCAGTGTGTTTCCAGCAGACAGGACAAGGACATCTTCCCATGTGCTTGGGGGAGGAGATTTTCATGTTTACTTTGTATCCTCAGCTCTGGGCAGGCCAGCCAATGGCCTGGGTTAGCTGCCTGGCTAAGGGCTCTGGACTATATGTTTTCAACCAGTGGGTGAAAATCCCTTTGGGGTCTGATGACCCTTTTACAAGAGTCCCATATCAGATGTCCTGTACACCGGATGTTTACATTAGGATTCATAACAGTAGCAAATTTTCAGTTATGAAGTAGCAATGAAATACTTTTCTGGTTAGGGGTCATTACACGAGGGATTATATAGAAGGGTCACAGCACTGGGAAGGCTCAGAACGATTGTTCAAGAGGCTACCCCTGGTGCTCTAGCTCCTCCACTTTTGCTCCCTGGCTGACGGAAAGGAGGATACCATCCTGAGAGACCAGCCAAGCTCCTTGGGTGTTAAGCTAGTTCTGTGCCCCTTCCTCATTCGCTGCCTGGAAGCCTGAACAGGCTTTGTAAAGTCACACCTCTGCGCTCAGCGTCTTGGAAGGGCAGTGTGCAGTCTACAGCTGATTCCATTCTCAGGGCTGTTGTCTCTTCTAGTGCCCCGCCAGGCAGCCCTGATTTCCTTCCAGCTTCCCCTCACCTCCTCCCTTCTCTGCAAAGGTTCATTGCATGCTCCTCCTGTCCACCCCTCCCCCAGGGCAGGCTCAGGAGAAAGGCTGGGGTTTGTGTGTATGTGGTGGTGGTGGAGGAGGGTGTTGGAGAGGATAATGAATGGGAGTGCTTTCTAGCTCACCAGAAGCACAGCTGGTAGTTACAGTCTTCATTTAGCCCCAGGGACCTGTCTGGAGTCTTCCTCAACCACACCAGGAGGGGTGGGGTGGGGTGGGGGTGGGGTAAGGGTGGGGGTGAGGGATCCATAGTCCTCCTGTTTTCTGCTGCCTGGCTCCTCTGGGTATGTTCCCCTTTCCTGGAGCCCAGAGCTCACTGTATAGAAAGGAAGTATATTGTCTGTGCTCTCAACCTGAGAAGCAGGCTGTCTGGAACTCATAACCCAGGATGTCATTGTCAGGCAGTGGAGAATGCAGTCTTTCCCCTCCCCCAGGCCCTGGCCACCTTCCACGTCCTGCATTAGCCAAACTCTTAACCATGTCTAAATTTGGGTGCCTTGCAGTGTTTAAGCTCACACACTCTTCTACCCTTCTCAGTCAGGGCCAGGCTGGTGAATGATTACAGAACAGGCTCTGGCCCGGAACAGAGAAATTCGAAACGCCCTTCTGGGAAGCCTACTTTCCCTGGCTGACCTAAACCTGCCTTCCTGGTGACATGGTCACGATCCTCTGTGAGAAAATAAATTCAGTCAGGTCTATAAGGTCAAAAGGCAAGGGTATTATCCTCTTCACTAAGATTCAACCCAGAGAGATTTTTGCCAAGGGGCTTTGCCAAGGTGGTACACTTGTCAGAGAATTCCCAGGGGCCCATGGATAAGAAAGGATACATGGAATGCATGCCATGTGCCACCCACACCAACCAGGCTGGGTGCCTGCCCAGTGGAGGGCTAAGTCTAGGAGAGGGAACATAGGGTTGTAAGGAGCACAGGATAGGACAAATAACCCAAAGGTGGAGGGGGTCTAACTTCTGCTTCTTTTGGTTCTTTTTTTTTTTTCCGGAGCTGGGGACCAAACCCAGGGCCTTGTGCTTCCTAGGCAAGCGCTCTACCACTGAGCTAAATCCCCAACCCCGTAACTTCTGCTTCAAGACAGGGTTTCTCTGTGTAGCCCTGGCTGTCCTGGAACTCACTGTGTAGACCAGGATGACTACAAACTCACAGAGATTCACTTGTCTCTGCCTCGTCAGTGCTGGGATTAAAGGCGCCTACTACCACCACCCAGTTCTGACTCCTTAAAATGTCTTTATCACAAGGAAGGGGAGTGGGCATTGGCTAAACATAAGCAATACATCATTTCCAGAAACTGTTTCTGTAAAAGGCCACAAAAATCCTATGGAGAAGACCCACACTTATTATACCTGGCATGCTTCTGAGTAGAACATTTAACACGAGCTGCATCCTAGTCCAATAGCAAGCACAGCTGGTAGCAACTCTCATCGTCCCACTTTACAGAAGGGGAAACCGAGGCACAAAGATAAAAGTGACAAGCCTGACCTTTGCTCCAGTAAGGACTGGATTTGGGGTTTCATGCCCAGTCATCCTGGATCTAGTCACCTCTGCACCAGCTTTACCCTCTCTTCTTCTAGCTTTAGGTCTGACTCAGGCAGAAGGGGGAATTCAGGCTCTGGTGCCTATCTGCAAGTTTATTTATATACACACCACCCTGACTCCTTGACACATCACACACACGGCTTTTACTCCTTACTCACCTAGGTCCTGAGGGCCTCGGCTCTTGCCGTGTGGCCTTGAGGGTGCCTTCTCATCTCAGAAAGCTTCTGCCTTGAATCACTTTCTCCGTGTCTGATGGGCCAATTAGATACTATTTAGTATGATTTTCCGGTATCCCAGCCCTTACCACAGAGTTCTCACAAACCTGTGGAGGGTACATGCTTAGGATCTGACACCCTAGGCCCAGGATGAAGGGTCATACGTCTCTCAGGATGACTTATGATTATAGCAGGGCCTCTAGGGGAGGGGGCACTGACGTCACTGTGGGCCTTTTTTTTTTTTTTTTTAATGGAATAAAAGCTGAGAAGGGGACAAAGGAATGCAGACAACTGGCATCCTTGGTCACAACCTGGTGTGTCATAAAACTGTTGAGAGAGGGAGGGAGGGAGGGAAGAGGAGAGAAGGAGGAGGAGCGGCCGAGATCTCCAGCTTCCTACACATAAACTGCTTACTTAGGATTTGGAATTTTGAGCTTTACATTCCAGCTCTGCCACATTTCAGCTGTGTGTCCTTGGACAAGCCACTCAACTCCTCTGTGTCTGAGTTCCCTCCACGGTGAAGTGCTGCAGACCAGACAAAGCACTTTCAACAGCTCCAATACTTTTTAACTATAGGGCTGGGAATATAGCTTGGTTGGAAGAATGTTTGCCTAATAGGAAGGGACGATGGGTTTATTCTCTCCCTCTGCATAAAGGCAGGTTGGGTGATGCATAGGTGTGATCTCAGCACTTGGGAGACGGAGGCAGGAGGATCAGAAACTCAATGTCATCATCAAGTACACAGAGCTCCAGGTTGACCTGGGCTACATAAGACTGTCTCAACAAACTAGCAAAAATGAACGCATGTTAACTATAGTTATTATCTATAATTACTATTATAATTACCATGTAATATATCAAGTCACTATTGTACTAACCTAAGAAAACTTTCAGTATCTTTTTCAACTAAATTAGTTCTATCATTGGCTCCGTTTGTCTGTCCAATGACCTCTCAAACTGACAAAACCAGCTTCATGTCTGGTATCTGTTTGCCAGTCTGTAGCGACCCTTGTCTCCTCTGTCTGCCATTCCTTCATCAGCCCTTCTGAACTGAGGCACTGTCTGCCTGCCCAATGGCAGACCATGGCCGCATAATGCTGCTATGCTTCTCTGAATGCTCTGTAGAGACCCACCCCACCCCACCCCCCAACTGGAGCCTTTAACCCTTTTCCGACCTTCCCTTCCCCGTGCTCTCCCTTTCTCACTGCTCGCCTGCTGGCTTCTATCCACCTTTGTCTCTTAGAGGAAGTCCTAGCTGGTGGGGAGGAAGCTTACATCTGTCACGTGACTCCCTTGGAGGGGGATCAGCACTGTGCTGAAGGCAACACCTTTGCAGAGTGTCATCCTCTTGTTTTCACAGATGCTAAATCAGTCACCCCATGAGGAAAAGGTGGCCAGCCAGGAGCCTGCACCATTTCCACCATAGCAGGCGCTTCCTGGAGGTCACATGATTATGGCTGTAGTTGGACTACATGAGTGTTTACATCCTTAGCAACAAGAAGGTAGTAACTAGATTGGGGCATCCAGAGAGAGGTGAAGGTATCGGAGGGGATACACGGGGGTTAAGGGACTGGCAAATGTGTCCTAAAGGAATTCTGCGAACTCATGCAGAGCATCCCTCTGAAGAGTGGTGTCACTGAGCAGAAGTCAAGGTCTGTGCCTCAAAGTGTTTGGTTTTAGGTCCTGGGGAAACAAAACTCCAGACCTTATGAGAATGTGTTCAGTCTTTATTCATGGTTAGGCAATATGGCTACCAGATTATAGAGAACAGGACTATAAATGTTCCTGTGTCTTGTGGCCAGTGTTGCCACTTAGGTTAGGCTATAGAGAAAAAGACATGTGCTCACTGGGTAAGTGGGGTCATGCACTCCCAATCTATCTATACACAGGTGTTAGATTTATGTTAAACGGGGTCCAGGTTAAAAAGCCAGGTGTGGTAAAAAATCAGATTCTCTGCTTTTTCAAAGGAAGCTATAAGGGGAGATTGGTATGAGAAATCTTCCACGGCTTAACTTGGGCACAATTTTGCTATGAAACATCATATTGTTCCACAATACATCTCTTTGGAACACCAGTGTATTCTCTGATGCACAGTGTCATCTACAGGATAGCATATTCCCTTATTCATCATCACCAGTGAGTGGTGACATCATTAAAGCCAACGAAGACTTTTAATTTCCTTTTTTCTTACCTCTATCAGTCTGAAAACATGAAGTCTCAGCAAAACAAACAAACAAACAAACAAACAAACAGAAACCCCACCTGGAGTACTACAAACTGCTTCACAATTGATCTCATTCCCATTGGACTTCCAGATGACCCTCTTACCTTCCTACTGGTGGATAGTTTGCTCTCTCTGTAGATGCAGATCCATGCATACCACTATTGTGAGACCTCTGATGCCTCCATGATAAACCATGGTAATCATTGACTTATTGGCATCCTAGTTCAAAAGCTCCTGATGCATCAGGTGGTCCAAGATCCTTCTGGTTCTTGCTCTGTTCTCTCCAGGGAGTATGGTTTGTGATAGCACAGCATCATAATTCACTTTCACAATAACTAAAAGAAGGAAAAGGTACTGGAGAAGCACACGTTTTCTCCATAAAGACACATGGACAATTACATACATACTTCCTCCTTCTAGCTCACTGATCTCAAATCTAGCTGCAAGGGAGTCCAGGAAATATAGTTTTCAAGTTGGATACCAAGTGCCAGGTAAAACTGTAGGAGATATCAGTAGAAGAAAGAAGAACAGATATGGAGGGTAAGCCTCATTCTCCATTTCGGCTTAATTCATATATGTATATGGGTACATATTCATGAATAAAAGGTCAAGCCTGCCTTTTAGTACTGGGATTACAAATGTGATCTACCATACCTGGCTTTTAAACACAAGTTCTGGGGCTGGAACTCCTCTCTTCATGCTTTCACAGCAAGCACTTTAAGCTACTTCCATAGCTCTGTTAAGGCTTTATCAGTGAGACAAATTCCCTTGAGAGGAGGCCCCATTGAGTTTCTAGGCCCCATTCTGAAGTCTACAAGTGTGTTTAGGGGAAGGAAAGGTCTGAGTAATGAACAAAAGTAAGACCAGGAAGAACCTGGAGATTCAGATGGGAAAAGGCCTCAGGATGTGCTCAGGGTTTGGGTCAACAGCTGTTGCTTTTCTGGTTTATGGAAAGGTATATGGAGTCCCTGTTTCTTGGACACCGGCCAAGGGTTTGCTAAAGCCCTTTGGAATAGTCTCTGAAAATATTAGACATATCTCTTGCAGATTTCCAGTATGGACTATGTTGGCCTGGAATGGGACCAGGAGTAGAGATTGTGTGCATGCACATGCATGTTAGGGCTTGCAGAAGAGGTGGGGGCAAATTTGGGAGAAAAAAAAAAAAGAAAGAAAGAAATAAAAGGCTCACAATATCTAAAATTTCCCCTAGGGGGCAATGCTGCCTTCTCCAAAAAGCAGTGAGTGCCTCAGAAGGTGGAGCCCATGCCGGGGAGCCTTGGGCAGTGTCCACTGCTTCAACTCCAGGCCAGCCCTGACCTACACACTGGGAATACCAGGGCACTGAGCCAGTCCTGGTCTCTAACAATGAGCAAGCAATTTCGCAGCTAGGCCTTCCTTACAATTGCCACGAGCACTAAGGAGCAGTGTCTCTGCTGACTTGTTTACTTCCCGGAATGACCCAACCTAGAGGAAGGTCAGGGCCTTCTTCCCTAGGAACTGATACTTGAACTGAGACCCCAGGGGTGGATGGAGGTGGTGTTGCAGAGGGAGCCGGAAAGCAGCAACAAGTAGATTTCCAGTCTGAAGGGGAGCTTGGGCTGTATGAGAAACTGAAAATTCTCTGGAATTGGAACTCTGCGGTTAAAAGCCTGCGTGGGCTTAACCTCTGGCAGAGGAAAGGAATGCAGGCTTTATCCCAGGGGACGAGAAGGCCCTTGAGGGATCTTCATCAGGGAAATGACCCCAACTATGCTTGAAGACCTCATGACTGCAATATGAGCAATGGACCATATGTGGCTGGGGTGACTATGGCATGGTCAGTTAGGAAATGCTGTCAGTCAGCAGGCAGATGTCAGTAGGAGGCATCAGGAACCTGTGGACACCCAAGTACTGACACCATAAGTATTCAGAAGAGTAACCTAAATTACAATTAACGGACATTCTAGGCTCAAGTAGGCTTAAATGACAGTTCTAAAGTGATCAGTCACTCACTTGACTATGACTTTGAGTTCTGAATATGCATGGACACTGTCCACCCCCAAAGCGTTACCCTGAAGCAGGCTGATTCACTGCTTTCTCCTCTCTGCTGTCCAGGGTCCCTGAACATTTGGGTCTCCTTGGCAATTGGCTGTATGCTACCTTGCTTACAGGAAGCAGGAGTGGCAGTTGTGTTTCTTGGTGTAGGACGTATAAGTCTGTGGCCGCACAAGAACAACTTAGGATGCAGGTCCATGACAACTCTGCCATCGACAGGAGACAGAGCAGGGTCCAGCATGGAGCCAAAGACGTGAACCTAATCAGCTAGGTTCTATGTAGCGCATAATTATAAAAAACAATGCACGCTATGGCTGGCTAAGCCCCACCCCCATGGGGAGCCCCAAGTGTCAGTCTGTCCTGGTTCCCTTGATTAGCTGCTCCTGAATCACTCACACTCCCCAAGCCATCCACTCCCTGTGGCAAGCCTGTAGAAGCTGCCACAGCTTCTAATCTCCTTTGCCCCATAAAATGACAACTCCAGAGGCTTGTAGTTTACCAGACAGATTTATATCAGTAAATCCTCCAGCCCAAAATACACACAAAGAACTTAAAACTCGACCATGTTATTCATGAATATGTGACTGTTTATTCATGAATATGTACCCATATATGTATATACAGAATTAAGCTGAAATGGAGAATGAGGCTAACCCTCCATATCTGTCCACCTAGATCGGAAAAATATACCATACATCACTCAGTCGTCTATCTATAGTATCCCCAGCTACTTACGACTCCTAGGACCACATGGTTCTGGCTCATCATCTTCTTCTCCGGGTCCCTTCTTGTCTCTCCCATCTCTGTCTCCATTTCTGTCTGTCTGTCTCTCTCTGTCCCCTCTCTAAAATGTTCAGCTCTGCCTTCTTCCACTGCCCAATCACAGGCTGCCTTACCTTACTAATTAAGATTCCACCCGACCTCACCTGAGTACAGGCACCCTTTTTTTTTTTTTTCCTTTTTTTTTTTTTTTTTTTTTTTTTTCGGAGCTGGGGACCGAACCCAGGGCCTTGCGTTTGCTAGGCAAGCGCTCTACCGCTGAGCTAAATCCCCAACCCCACAGGCACCCCTTTTGAGAGGGCAGAAAAGACAGACAGCAATCTACAATAGTTCTGCTAGGAGAGAAGTGGGTACCAAGGGAGAGGAGTAGAGTCAGGGAGAGTAAGAGAGGGTCCTAGCCGCCGGAGAAGATTCTAGATTCTCCTTCCTACACATCCTTTCTTTTTCTTTTTTTCTTTTCTTTTTTTTTTTTTTCCGGAGCTGAGGATCAAACCCAGGGCCTTGCACTTGCTAGGCAAGCGCTCTACCACTGAGCTAAATCCCCAACCCCCACATCCTTTCATCATGCAGCACCCAGTGGGAATTGCTGGCTCTTTTAGGGGCCTTTCTCTTCTTGAGAGCATGTCCCACAGTGCCTAGAGATGTAACTACTGCCATCTGCTGTCTGTGTTGCCTGATGTGGAGCATCATCAGCTAGAAGTGACCAATGCGGAGCGTGGAGTTCAATGTCCTCTCGGTGAACTGTTTAGAAGACATTTGTCTGTGCTGTGTGCAGAACCCTGTTTCAGGTGCTACAAAGGCTACAGTCGCTAAACAAAACTCCCCTAATTTCTCAGAGACCACCCAATATTCTAATGGAAAACGTAGGAAAGAAATACAATATGGACACTGAGGAAGGAGTGGCAAGAAGATCAGAAGTTCAAGGTCATTTTTTGCCTACGAAGAGTGCTCAAGGCTAGCCCGGGTGATATGATAACAAACAACCAACAAACAATGACAGATCATGAAAGAGGAGAGAGGGCATGTGTTGCAGGTTAAATTGGTAGCCAAAGGAGGTGCTTCTAGAGAGGATCTGCCAAGGAAGGGCAGGAGTAAACACTACAGTCAGAGAGAACAGCTCATCAGAACCCAAAGGGTGCTGACCTGGAGTGTTTGAGGAGCCCGAGGAGGACCATAAACCTGAGGAAGGGTGGGCCAGGCAGGCTTAGAGGGCTCTAGGGGCTTTGTTCTCTACTTTAGTGAGGTGGGAGCTGTGGGAAGCTTTTGAGTGATGGAGTGATACAGGTGCTGCTGGGCAGAGAATACGGCAGGGTGGAGGTGGCAGCAAGGGCAGAGGCAGAAGACCAGAGACTGGAATGAGTCTGACACTGTAGCATAGGCAAAAACAAACAGTGGCTTCAACCAGGGTGGTGACAAGAAAGCAGAGAAGGGTCTGTTTTTTAAACCATTTTTTTTTTCCCAAGATAGGATTTCTCTGTGTAGCCTTGGCTGTTCTGGAACTCGCTCTGTAGACCAGGCTGGCCTTGAAGTCATAGAGATCTGCCCGCCTCTGCCTCCTAAGTGCTGGGATTCAAGGTGTATGCCACCACTGCCTGGTCCTAAACCATTTCTTTTATTAATAATTATTTATGGAGAACTTGCTCCATAAGCATCTTTTTATTTTCTTCTTTCTCCTCCTTCTCCTCCTCCTCTTCCTCCTCCTCTTCCTCTTCCTCTTCTTTTTCTTCTGGTGGTCATATTTTCAACCAGAGCCCATAGGATCTGTCGTTTTAGAGGTGCGATTAGATTTGGAAACATGACTGGTTGGTTCAGGAGAGGAGAATATGGAGACAGAAAGTTTGAAGGCTCTTTCAAAAAGTATTGAAAAAAAAAAAAAAGGAAGGAAAAAAGAGCATGTGGTTGGGATTTGGGCTGAATGGTACGGTCCCCAGCACGTGTGTGCTGTCAAGAGGGAGGGAGACCTGGGAACCTGAGAATTACAGTCTAACTGCTAAGCATAGTTGACTGTCTTCCCTGACAAGACACACGGGGTGCAGGTATAGAGTGCAGGAGCAGGATATCCCCTCAGAAAGTGCTGTGTCCTGCCGGATGAAAAGGGTAGGGACCACACACACCCCCACCTCCACTTACCTGCTGAAGTGTGTGGGGGTGGGGGTTGGGAAGAGAGGCTAAGGTCCTGATGGGGAGCATCTTTCTAAGCTGTTATAGGATCAAACAACACACAGAAACGTGCTCGGGACTGGGATGACTTAAGGCTCATGACTTAAGCAACTTTCTCCACTATTAAGCGTGAAGAGTGCAGAGATTGTTGTAGTGGAGAACTGCAGGTATCGAATGGGTAACGACTGGCAACA
This sequence comes from Rattus norvegicus, assembly GCF_021556685.1. Lineage (NCBI taxonomy): Eukaryota > Metazoa > Chordata > Mammalia > Rodentia > Muridae > Rattus > Rattus norvegicus. The sequence continues at coordinate 117,760,948 of NC_141537.1, forward strand.
TAGCATGATTTGAGTTAGACCTCGACAACTCTAGGTTACCGGGAGATCCCCGTAGCAGCCCACTAGGAGCTGCGCCTGGGTCACTGGGCACACAGCGCACACTCCTTCGACGTTTAGTGCCAGACTCTTTGGACCCGTGCTGCCCCAGGCGACGACTCTGCCCTGTCCTTGCACGACATTCGTCCAGTGCCTCGCAGCAGCGTTTCCTTTCCAGGAGACCCTCAGAACAAGACACCAGTGCCTGGTCTCATTCTTGCTCCTCCCCAGCCACCGCCCTGAGGGCGGACCCAAGCCGGGCTGGAAGGGAGGATCCGCCCCATGGGTGTACCTTGTCCCACGCGCAGCCTCGCATTCTAGGCTGACCAAGTCTCCGCGGAGGCGTAGCGGAGTTAACTGCTCTCTTGGCACCATCCTGGATCTGAATTCTGGCCGGGCAGTAGTGACTGAGTCCTGAACTTCTACTCCCTCTTTGCCCCGCGCGCCTGGGCTGCAGAGCCATGCTCTGCTGCCTGCTGGCAAGGGCCAGCAACCTCCCCAATGTGAAGAAGGACCGGCGCAGTGACCCTGTTGCCAGCCTGATTTTTCGAGGTGAGAGCCCTGAAGCCACTTCATTCACGCTTGGGCACCATCCGTTTCTCTACATCCAGCTTCGGGGTCTGTGAAGCCAGATCAGACCAGAAATCCTGCCCGGGGATGACAGCGAGGAAACATAACCGCAAATGCTACACAGCTTAAGAAAATTGGAAGTACTGTGCTAGGCCAGGAGTTAGTGCTTTCCTAAGTGGGTACCTAGAAGGAAGAAAGGCTGGTACTTCCTGAGTACTGGGCACAGAGGGTGGGTTGGAAGACACGTGTAATCAGGGCCACATAACTGGTTTGTGAGCGTTTTAGTATGCTCTTTGAAAGTTATGTCCCATCCATCTATCCATGAATGGTGACAACACTGTCCGTCTGAATGGCCAAAATCTCAGCCAGAAGGAAGAGGAACTGAATACTATGGCTGTGGCTTTGACTCAGGAAGTCTGAGGGCTGTCTGGGATGTGGGATGTGGGATGTTTTCCAAATTCAAGGAGCTGAGTCTTAGACTATGTGCTGCTCAGACCAGAAAGGGTTTCTCCATTGAGATTGCTCCTTCCTCTACATATCAGGCTCCTTCACCATGGCTTCAGGCAGATTCCCGAGGGAGGGGTGTCTCAGGAGGGGAAAGGGAAGAGGAAGGACCTGTCAAAATGAGAGAAGGAACAATAGTGGTGAGTCAGGACCCCAGTTCTGCAGAGAAAGATAAATAAGGAGAGGAGAGAGGGCTTCCTGTCATCAGGATCTATACTCTGGGGCTCTGTGGGAAAGACTTTTAAAAAGATAGTCACATGTAGAGAAACTGAGGGCTTGTCACAAAAAGTGTTAACCTTTGTGACAACAGTGGGGAGACCATTGACCCAAGGTTTTGTCCACTCTACATGCAGCCTCCACTCCCAAATAATATGAGAGATGAACAACGCAGGGAACAAGTCGAGCTCCAGATTGTTTATTCTTGGTTATAGGTGACTAACAGGCTGATTCTTTTGCTAAGTGTGATTTGAAATATCTTAGGCCACCGTGGTGTTTCCATTGATTAGGCTTGCCGAGGTGTTCTTGATGTCCAGGTAACTTTCAGACAAGGTTCTTTCTTCTTTCCCTCCTGACCCTGTCTCTCAGAGGTTGCCCAGACTTTCACTATACTGAAATTGTTGAGGCAGTTGGGTATACTTCAGTGGTGTGTGTATACATATGTGTACATACATGTATAGGAGGTTGGAGGATAACCTCTGATCGAAGGTGCTATTTCCTTTTCTTCCTTTCTTCCTTTCTTTCTTTTCCTTTTTTTTTGGGGGGGGGGGAGGCGGGAGAGATTCTGAGACATCTCATTGGCTTAGAATTTCCCAAGTCAATGAAACTGGCTGGCCATTGAGCCCTAGGATCTTACCTGACTCCGCCTCCCCTCAGTGCTGTGCTTACAAAAATATAGCGCCCCAGCTAGGCTGTGTTTGTTTGTTTATTTTAACATTGAGCTTTGGTCCTCCTGCTTGCTAGGCAACCACTTTCCTTTATCAGGATCCCGGGCCACTGGTAGAGCATTCTTCCAACATGCATGAAGAAGAGAAGCCCTTGGGTTTGTTCTTCGTCCCTTGCCTAAACCAAACCAGAACAAAACACCAGATAAAACTTCTCACACTGAGAATGGGCTCTGCTCTTGCTTCAGATAGGTAGCCAGAGCTGTCGAGGCCCTGGTTGGCTGTTGCCCTAGTTCAGGTATCCTGACTATGCCCACCTGTGGTCCTTCCCACTCGTATGAAGTCTTGCTGTCTATTGATAGCACGTAATGGCTCCAGCAGAGATGAGCGCTAACCTCAGGGTCTGTACTGCCACTGTCTCCAAGAAGGCTCTCAAGAGTCCCCTGGTTTTCAGTAGGCCCCTATCTAGCTGCAGCAGAACCTTGTTGGGTCTGCTAGCACATCTCCCCAGCCCATCATCAGATGCCAGGACTCCTTGACAATTCACTGGAATGTCCTCTTTTGAGCAAGATACGGCTTTCCACTTCTGGCCCCAGGCCTCCCTTCATGGTCTTCATTCTTCATGGTACCCGAGAGTCACTTGCAGAGTATGCCGCCCAAGAACTTTCAGGGGGTGATCTAGGATCACCTCCTAACATATATCTGATGGGTGCAGGCCATTTCGGAGATGGAGTTGACCCCAGGGATAAAATAAGCATGCTTGTTCATGGAGTGTGCAGTTGAGTTGACGCCTGGCTGTTAGAATCAGACCCAGTGTTTATGAAGCACCCAGTTTAGGGCTCTCCATCTACAGTACACCAGGTGGAAAGGCCTAGGGCCATCGCCCAAAGCTCCCTGGACCCCGGGTCAATTCCTGAGCAGGCGCAGTCAGGGTTGATAAGCAGTGAGTCACAGAGGGACAGTGGCCTGCTTGCTGAGAAAGCAGCCTACGCCAGGTGCTGTGCTTGTCTCCAGCGTGCAGCCGAGGTATGTGGGCCTGGGCTGGCCTCGCCCTGCAGTTGTTGCCTGGGCATTTCCAGCTTCAGATGTAATTTCAGGACCTGCTTCCAGAAATAGATTCTGGGCTTTGGGAGATCGGACTCCGAGCTCTCTGGCTTCCCCATCTGAGGCCATTATACAGACTATTAATTAATGTTAGTCATGTCCTTGTTCTTGTATTCACTGATTAATTACTCAGCCAGGGTTGCTGTGAGTAGCTGGGCCCGCACAGACCTTTTGTGACCATCATTTGTGTGAGGAGTAGGTGCAGCTTCCTTTAATACAGCGTTTGATGTCTCTCTTCTGCCCTGACCGTTTTCCATCCTGTAATGCAATTATTTATATCCCTCTATTCATGTGTTTTCTTCATTGACCAAACATTTGTTGAGCACATATTATGTACCCTTTGCCATCCTAGATGCTGGAGATGCATCCGAGGACAAAAAAAATCACTCCCCTGCTCCTTTGGAGTTCAAATATCCCTGGATTTGCCACAACCCTGGTGAATTCCTGGCTGGGAACCCAGGAGGCCTTGTTCCCCTTCCCTGCCCCTCTCTTGGTCATTGATTGGGTTCCCTCTAGGCAACTGTATCCTCTCTGTTGCCCAGGCAGGATCCTGGGGGTCTTACAGGACCATCTGCTCCCAGTCTGCCTCACCTGTCAGGGAAGAAGGGCAGGAAGGCCACTGAGGTGATTTGGTTCCTCAGGAAACCTGTGGTTTCCAGTTTTGGTTTTTATGGGATTTCTGTGTGTGCGAGTGTGAGTCTCTGTGTCTATATGTGTTTCTTGTGTGTTTTCTTTGGCTCTTTTTATCCTATTTGTTTTGCCTAATTCTGTCTGGTTTGTTCACTGTATTGTATTTTATTTTTTTAAATGCCTGTTTATTTTATAACGAGGGAGAGAAAAAAAGACTGGATTTGGGTAGCATCTTAGTGCTTTTGTTGCTGTGGTGAAATACTATGATGAAAGGCAAGTTGGGAAGGAAAGGGTTACATTTCCAAGTTGTAGCCTTCACTGAAGGAAGTCGGGACAGGAACTCAAATGGGGCAGGCACCTGGAGGCAGGAGCTGGTGCAGAGGTCATGGAGGAGTGCTGCTTCCTGGCTCGCTCATCATGGCTTGTTCAGCCTGCTTCCTTATAGAGTCCAGGACCACCAGCCCAAGAATGGCACTATCCATCATGGGTTGGACCCTCCCACATCAATCACTAATTAAGAAAATGCCCTACAGCTGGATCTTTTTTTTTTTTTTGGTTCTTCTTTTTTTCGGAGCTGGGGACCAAACCCAGGGCCTTGCGCTTCCTAGGCAAGCGCTCTAACCACTGAGCTAAATCCCCAACCCCCCTACAGCTGGATCTTATGGAGGCATTTTATTAAGTTTCCTCCTTGCGGACAACTCTAGCTTGTATTAACCTGACATAACTTAGTCAGGACAGGTGGGCGGGGACATGTGGAGGATCCGGAGGGGTTGGGAGTAGTGAAAACCGTAGGCAAAATATATTGTATAAAAACACCTGTTTTATTCATTTTTATTTCATGTGCATTGGCGTTTTGCCTGCATGTATATCTGTGTGAGGGTGTCGGATGCCCTGGAACTGGAGTTACTGACGGTTATGAGCTGCCATGTGAGTGAGTGCTGGGTATTGAACCTGGGTCCTATGTGAGAGCAGTCAGCTCTCTTAACCACTGAGGCATCTCTCCAGTCACCGCCCCCTCAACTCCATCTTCAATTAAAAAAATAAGTAATTAAAAAACAAAAGAAATAAGCCAAGAGTACTTTCTGTTGATACTTATTCTTCTACATAGCTCTTCAGAAAGTCTGTGTACTGTTTTCTTTTTTTAAAGAATTATTTATTTATTTTATGTATGTGAGTACACTGTAGCTGTCTTCAGACACACTAGAAGAGGGCATCAGATCCCACTACAGATGGTTGTGAGCCACCATGTGGTTGCTGGGAATTGAACTCAGGACCTCTGGAAGAGCAGCCAGTGCTCTTAACCTCTGAGCCGTCTCTCCAGCCCAACATTTATTTCTTACTGAGTTTTGCTTTGCTCCTTTGGAGGTGGGTGGTATTTGTTTTTTTTTTTTTTTAAATATTTTATTTATTTATTATATATAAGTACACTGTAGCTGTCTTCAGACACACCAGAAGAGGGCATCAAATCTCATTACAGATGGTTGTGAGCCACCACGTGGTTGCTGGGATTTGAACTCAGGACCTCGGGAAGAGCAGTCGGTGCTCTTAACCACTGAGCCATCTCTCCAGCCCGGTATTTGTTTTTTAAGTTAGTTACAAGTACTCTTTACCTATTAAGAACAATAGCATTTTGTCATGGGTGTTTCATTTAAAAACGGTTTATGTGTGTTTCCCCTGAAAATATGTTTGTCAATCATATGCATGCCTGGTATTCCTGGAGGCTCTTCTGGATCTGGAGTAAAAGATGTTGTGAGTCATTGCTTGGGTACTAAGAATCAAACCCATGTCCTCTGAAAGAGCAACCAAGGCTCTTAACCACCAAGCCCCTTGTTTGTCAGTGGAGAGCAGAGGCAGCAGGAGCTCAAGGGTTCAAGGCCAGCCTGGACTATAAGAGGCTGTCTTGAAGAAGCAACAACAAGACGTTGTGTATAAAAATATCTTCAGTTCCAAGTGGACATCTTACTTTGAAGAGCATCTCTCTCTGAGTGCACTCCGTGGCAGCCATGGTAACCATCACCAAGTGTTCTTCCTGGCCACCTCTTTCCTGAGCTGTATGGTTAGACCCATGAGGGAGATTGAAGATGGCAAGAGCTTTGACAGACATATACAGGTCTTCCGATGATGCCAAGGCCTGAGACTGTAGACAGGCGATAGCTGTTCCTCATCAGGTCAGGGTTACCTTTCTTGCCTCTATTGTCAGTGGTCTACCGACCCTGGGATTCTTAGTATTTCTTTGACTTGTGACGTGTAGCAAGCCCACAGCAGATACTCATGAGATGAATCGAGAGGCTCCTGTGTATTAGAAGCTCTGCAGCTTTTGAGCCACAAAGTTCTGTCACCTGACCAGGGGCAACAGCAGCCATGACCCTCCCTTGAAGTGGCAATTTAAGGAAGTTTCAGCTCACTACTTGAGGCTACAATCTACCACAGCAGAGAAGTCGTGGCCACAAGGTCTTGAGGTGGTTGGCCACACTGTGTTAGAAATTAGGAAGTAGAGAGAGAGAGAGATAAAATGTTGAACTAACAGTCTCCTTTTCATTCAGTTGGGCAGCTAGGGTAGGTCTTCTTTGATCCGTCTAATCCAGAAAATACTAGGACATGTCCAGAAATTTGTATCCAGGGTGATTCTAGACCTTGTCAGTTTGACAGTAAATATAAATCAATACAGTCTCCCTGTTCTTGCTGGTCTTGACTTTCTCTCTAGGTGGGGTTCTCAGTAGCTACCCATGCGTTCTCTTGGTCAGAACCTTTACTTCTCTCTCTCTCCACCCTGACACTGGCCTGTGGTCCCAGGCCTACTGCCTCCATCCTCATCATCTTCCCCACGGACTTTAGAGAGATTGTGATAAGATACGTATTATATAAAGTTTATCTCTTCCTCATTTTTGAGGGGAGGTGGGGACAAGGTTTAGCTAGGTAGATTTGGCTGTTTCCAACTCAGGATAGTTTTGAATTTACAGTAATCCCTCTGTCTCTGCTTCCTAAATTCTGGGATTATAGGTGTGTGACATCATACCTGGCTTAATTTAAGATCCGTTTTCGGATTTTAGAGCTGCGAAGAGATAACATAACCATGGAATTCTTATAAAAGAAAACATTTAATTGTGGCTGGCTTACAGTGTTAGAGGTTTAGTCCAGTATCATCATGGCAGGAAGCAGGGCAGTGTGCAGGCAGACATGGTGCTGGAGAAGGAACTGAGAGTCCTATATCCTAATACACAGGCAGCAAGGAGACCATCTGTCACACTGGGCATAACTTGAGCATATATAAGACCTCAAACACTGCTTCCGCAGTGACACACTTCCTCCAACAAGGCCACACCTATTCCAGTAAAGCCACACCCTATGGCCAAGCATTCCAAAACACGAGTCTATGGGAGCCATACCTATTCAAACCACCACACCATCTTAACCAATTTTTGTTTTGTTTTGTTTTATTATGTTTTTCAAGACAGGGTTTTTCTGTTTAACAGCCTTGGCTTTCCGGGAACTTGCTTTGTAGATCAGATTGGACTCTAATTCACAGAGATCCACTGTCTCTGGCTCCTTAGTGCTGGAATTAAAGGCGTGTAGCACCATGCAGCCATTTTAACCATTTTAGTGTTAAATTTGGTGATATTAAGGGCTTGGAGTAGTGACATACCTCTTAAATCTTTCTGTGAGTTCAAAGCCAGCCTGGGCTACAAAGCAAGTCCAGAACAGCCAGGGCGCTCTGTTACACAGAGAAACCCTGTCTTGAAAATTCGAATTAAATTAATTAAATAACTAATTAAACACTTTTGATGGTATTAAATATATTCATGGCCTGGGTGTTGCGGCATATTTCTTAATCCCAGGGGCAGAGGCAGGCTGATCTCTGAGTTCAAAGTCAGTGTGGTATTATTAAGTATATCCATGAGTCTAGGAGTATAGCTCAGGTGGATAGTGTGTGCTTACCAAAGTCAGTTCCCAGTGTCTTCCTTGGCATGCACTCTCCTTCTAAAAAAGAAATGCAAGTTCTACTCACAAACAAAAACTAAGCCCCGACAAAACAAAGAAACCCTACCAGGCAGTTGTGCAATTGTATACCTCTAGAACTTGTTCCAGACTCAGGAAGTACTTCCACTTCCTTTGTCCAGCCCTGGCAGCTACCTTCCACTTCCTTCTCACTAGCCCTGGCAGCTACGTTCTTCCTCTGCTTCTGTGATCCTGACTGATCCAGGTTCCCTGCACCCAGAGTCCCTCCCTCCCTCCCTCCCTCCCTCCCTCCCTCCCTCCCTCCCTCCCTCCCTTCCCTTCCCTTCCTTCCTTCTTCTTTCTTCCTCTTCTCTTCCTTCCTTCCTTCCTTCCTTCCTTCCTTCCTTCCTTCCTTCCTTCCTTCCTTCCTTCGTGTGTGTGTGTGTGTGTGTGTGTGTGTGTGTGTGTATTAGCAGAGCTATGCAGTGAATGAATGAAACCCAGGCTTCCCTACAGTTATGGTGAGTACTGAGCACATCTACAGAGCATCTATGGGGCCCCCCACCACACTACCCCCACAGCAGGATCCCTGTGCACTTTGGAGATTGTTAGATGAAAGGACACATTTCCCAAGGCCAGATCAATGACCAGGCATGCGATTGTCATGTGCCTTCTCTTATTTAGGTGCCTATAAGTCACAGGATGAACTGGATGACGTTCCTTTCCTTTTAAACAAAAGTTTGCATTTCTATGTATGTTACTCATACAAACATAGTCACAAACAAACAAGGACACATGTGTAGGTCTTAGGTCAGCCTTTCGTAATGTTCCTCAGGAACTGTTCACCTAGTTTTTTGAGACAGGGTCTCTTGCACTAGAACCTAGAACTCACCTATTCTGTTTGGCTGGCTGGCCAGGAGGCCTAGGGAAATCTGTCTCTTTCTCCCCAGCACTAAGTTTACAAGCACAAGCTACCATACCTGGCTTTTTCTATGCTGTAGAACTCAAATCCTTCTGCTTGGGCAGCAAGCATGTTATTGTTGAGCCTCAGTGTCTCCTTTCCCTTGTTCTTCTTTGGAGTTGTAGTCCCATAAGTGGCTCCTCCCAAGCTCACCAGGATTGTCTGGGCTTACCCTCCTTGTAGTCAAGACTTAATAACTTTCCACTGTGGTCCTCTGTGGTCTTCATCTTCGGGGAGTGCAGGAAGTAGAAAGTGCTTAGAAAGGTACTTAGCCCAGGGCTGTCATGAATATTGCCTAATTATGTTAGCAGAGTGCACCAGGAAATGAGTTTTCTAGTGGGCCACTCAAGAAGGGCAGTATGTGGAATGTTTCATGTTACTTCTGGAGCCACAGGAAGCAGATTTGTGATAGGGAGGGGAAGTGGATACTTAGCCTTCATCTCCTGTCTCATCAAAACCCTACAGTGGACATAGGTCAGTGTACTGCTGGGCAGCTGAGGCCTAGAGGGTGCCCAGATCTTTAAGGCCACAAGGCCACATGCATGTAGATGTCAGAGGACAGCCCAGGTGTCAGTCTTCACATGCCACCTTGTTTGGGACAGGATCTGTCTTGTCTACTGTTACATATACCAGGCTACCTGCCTATGAGCATCTGACAATTCTCCCGTGTCCACCATTCATCTCCTGGTAGGGGTGCTGGGATTGACATTACTGTATCCAGCCTTTCCCCATGGACGCTGGAGAGTCAAAAACACGTGTCTCTAGGCTTGTGTGACAAGTTCTTTGCCCTGAACCATCTTCATAGCCTCCAGGGGTCCTTATCAAGTGACTTTAAGAACTGTCCCGCTCCCTTGGAAACCATAGCATCACGGAATCAGAGAAGAGACACAGCAGTCTATGCAGGCAGGCCTGGGCCAACACTGAGAAGACAACTGGTGCCCTTTCCAGCATATCTCTGGCCCCATGGTGACTTCTTTGATCTCTCCATTTACCCGAACTATCCCATGCCAGTAAGAAAGTTTATGGTGAACTCAAAAACAGTGCTTCTGTTTCCTAGTGAGGAAGTTAACTCACAGCAACTTCAGGAAGAAAAGGATCTGTTTACTAATGCCCAGTTACTAGGACATTCATTATGAACAAGGGTTGCTAATATGACAGAGGTGTGATGGCTGTTCTCTGAAAAAAGAAAATCACGGCTTAGTCATTGGTCCACCATATGGTTAGAGAAGCATACTGTGAGATGCTGTCCCAGGTTGGGGTCCCAGCTATCTTGGGAGCCTCAGACAGAGCAGCTATCTCTATCATCCTCAGGGAAGACAGGGCACCCAGGAAGTTCGTCTGAGGGGTGACCAATAGGAGGTCACTAGACAGTTCACAGACTTGGATAGGTGCATTAGAATAGCCATGGAGGGGAGGGTGGGGAAGGGGGGAAAGTAACTTTATGAGCTGAGGGCAGCGGGTACCTCATATATGCGGCCTTATTTAATTATTGTAGAGTTGTTATTGTGGTCTTACAAATGAGCAAAGTGAGGCTGACATTTTCTTTCTTTCTTTTTCAAAACAGGGTTTCTCTGTGTAGCCCTGGCTGTCCTGGAACTTGCTCTGTACACCAGGCTAGCTTTGAACTCAGAGCTTCTCCTGTCTCTGCCTCCCAAATGCTGGGATTAAAGGTGTGCACCACCACCTGCTGCCTGTCCCCCCCCTTTTGAGGCTGAAATCTTAATGAATTTTCTAAGACTCTTGGAATCAATTGGCAAGGTCAGAACAATATCCGCTGTCATGTTAAACAGTTCGCCCTTGTCACCGAGTTGGCACTGGTCTTGTTGATTGCACTCAGGGGAAGTTACCACTGCGATTCCTTGACACTACTCCAGGCTCGGATGCTCACATCTATCTAGGGTATCCCCCTGGTTTCCTCGATAGTTGTTCGTGTGTGAATGACTCTTTGCCTGCATGTATGTAAGAGTGCCACACATGTGTTTGGTGCCTTCAGAGCCAATGAGGGTTTTGGATGTTCTGGAACTGGAGTTAAAAATGTCTGTGAGCTGCCACGTGGGTGTTGGGACCTGAATTCCGGTCCTCCACAAGAGTAGCCAGTGCTGTTCACTGCTGAGCCATCGCTCCAGCCTTACCTGCTGTATTCTTTATGTCTGTGTACTCAGAGCAGCATTAAAGGAGGCCCTTAACCTTCAAATACACGCAATATAAATACGACATGTATATATTTTAATAATGGTTCATAATTTTGCACACTATCATGTCTTGGGACATGAAGTATAATGGTTGTAGGACATTTTTCACACCCCACAAGTGGAGACTATGGGAAAGCAAGCAGAGTGTGACATGACCACTTGCATTATAAACTGTCCTGCTTGGCTTTCATCAGATTGACACAAACCTGAACATAGCTGGGAAGGTAATATTAATTCAGAAAATGCCTTCCACAGATGGACCAGGTTGGCAAGTCTGAGAGTGCATTTTCTTCATTAGTGGTTGATGTGGGAGGGCCTGGCTCCCTGAGGGTGGTGACACCCCTGGGGAGATGATCCTGGCTGGATTAGGAAGTAGAAAGAGCAAGCCACAGGGAGCAAGCCAGCAAGCAGTGCTCCTCCACGGTCTCTGCTGTAAGTCCTGCCTCCAGGTTCCTGACCTGACTTCCCTCAGTACTGGAATATGACCCGAGAGCTGTGGGCTGGTAAACCCTTCCTCCCCAAACTGCTTTTGGTCATGGCGTTTTAGGTATAGAAAGTCTAACTAAGACACAAGCGACACCAGCCATCGGTTAGTTATGTTCACAAGATATTATTTTAATGGAAGGAGAGACTGGCAAATTGGTTGTTTAGCCTGGGGATTTGGGCAGTTTTATGACTGAGCCAGCCTGCCCCATTCACGGACAGTGCCTAACATTTATCATTAGTTGACAATTTGGAAGAATGATTTTCAAGCAAAGATAAGATGAAATTTTAGAAAACCTACCTCTCTCAGCTTCCCACTCTGTAGTTTTTTCTGATGAGACCAATGATGATATGAATAAATTGGGGGTTATTATATAAGAAATACATCAACATTTGGAAGATCTGTTTAACTCCTTGCATCAAAATTTTCAAATGTAGCTGTTACGGAATCATGAGTAGGTAAGAGATTGATTTCAAAGAGCGAGATACAATAACTAAGTGTAATGTAACAAAGCAGAGATGTTTATTTATCTAATTTTAGGATATACATCGCAACTTTTCAAAAAAGTTTAAGACCTACCATCTGTTGAGTACACATGTAATTTCAAGGATTGTTTATAATTACCTGCAAGTCCACTAAAACATTTTCCTCCTTTACTTCCAGCTGCCTACCTGGCTGGATTTCCTCCACAGATATTAACCAAAACAAACCATCAGTGTATACATACAATGTATACAGGAGTAGATCTGCCAAGCATTACAGAGGTTTGCAAAAATGTAAAAGTCACACTTTCAGTTTTTCCTTGTATTGCAAGTTATCTTCCACATAAATATACCACTGATGCTAATGCGTATTGGGCTTCTTATTAAGTATTTATTTTTATTCTTATTATTTTCATTTATTTTGATTACATGTTTCTCCAGTGTGTGTCTGTATGGGAGTACATGCATGTGCATGCAGTTGTGCTTAATGACCAGAAGGGGGCATCCTATCCTCTGTAGCTGGAGTTACAGGTGGTTGTGAGCTGCCTGATGTGGGTGCTGAGAACAGAACTTAGGTCCTTGGAAAGAGCAGTTCATGCTTTGAACTGCTGAGCAATCGCTCCAGCTCCTTACCATTATTTTAAATTTTTTCCTTTCCTTCAGTCTCTGGTCCACACTTTGTCTTCATATTTCCTCCTGTGAGTATTTTTGTTTCCCCCTTCTAAGAAGGACTGAAGTATCCACACTTTGCTCTCCCTTTTTTTTTTAAACATTTTTTATTGGGTTTTAAAAATTTACATTGCAAATGTTACCTCCTTTCCCAGTTCTCTCTCTATAAACCTCCTATCCCATCCTCCTTTCTCCTTCTTCTATGAGGGTGTTCCCCCACCCATCGACCCACCCCTTCGTGCCTTCCCACCCTAATATTTCCATACACTGGGGGAGTCCAACCTTGGTGGTACCAAGGTCTTCTCCTCCCACTGGTGCCCAACAAAGCCATCCTTTGCTATATATGCAGCTGGAGCCGTGCCATGTGTACTCTTTGGGTAGTGGTTTAGTCTCTGGGAGCTCTGGTTGGTTGGTATTGTTGTTCTTATGGGGTTGCAAACCCCTTCAACTCCTTCAATCCTTTCTCTAGCTCCTCCAATGGGGACCCCGTTCTCAGTTCAATGGTTGGCTGCTAGCATTCGCCTCAGTATTTGTCATGCTCTGGCTGAGCCTCTAAGGAGACAGCTATATCAGGCTCCTGTCAGCATGCACTTCTTGGCATCAGCAATGTTGTCTGGGTTTGGTGGCTGTGTATGTATATGGGCTGAATCCCTAGGTGGGGCAGGCTCTGAATGGCCATTCCTTCAGTCTCTACTCCAAACTTTGTCTCCGTATCTCCTCCTATGAATATTTTTGTTCCCCCTTTTAAGAAGGACGGAAGCATCCACACTTTAGTTGTCCGTCTTTAGTTTCATGTGGTCTCTGGATTGAAAAAGGCAATTCGAGCTTTTTGGCTAATATTCACTTATCAGCAAGTGCATACCATATGTGTTTTTCTATGATTGGGTTACCTCACTCAGGATGATATTTTCTGGTTCAATCTATTTGCCTGTGAATCTCATGAATTCATTGTTTTTGATAGCTGACTAGGGGGCTGGAGAGATGGCTCAGTGCTTAAGAGCACTGACTGCTCTTCCAGAGGTTCTGAGTTCAATTCCCAGCAACCACATGGTGGCTCACAACCATCTGTAATGGGATCCGATGCCCTCTTCTGGTGTGTCTGAAGACAGCTGCAGTGTGCTTATATATAAGGAATAAATAAATCTTTAAAACTTAAATAAATATTTTTAAAAAAAGATAGCTGAGTAGTCCTCCATTGTGTAGATGTACCACGTTTTCTGTATCCATTCCTCTGTTGAGGAACATCTGGGTTCTTTCCAGCTTCTGGCTATTATAAATAGGGCTGCTATGAACATAGTGGAGCATGTGTTCTTGTAATATTTTGGGGGCATCTCTTGGGTATAAGCCCAGGAATGGTATAGCTGGGTCCTCAGGTAGTTCTATGTTCAATTTTCTGAGGAACCTCCAGACTGATTTCCAGAGTGGCTGTACCAGCTTGCAATCCCACCAACAATGGAGGAGCGTTACCATTATTTTAGATTGCTTACCAGTTTTGTTTTGAGACAAGCTCAGGCTGCCTAGAACTGATTTTTCTGCTTCAGCTTCCAGAGTACTGGGATGGCAGTCTTGCTCAGCTAAATTGATTACTGAATAATATTTTAACTGCTTCAGCTTCAGTTTTTAAATCCTCTGTTACTTAGAAGAATGACATTCTGGGACCCGGAAACTTGAGATTGAACAAAAATATCTCAAAGTTTACATCGCAAATGTTATCCCCTTTCCCGGTTTAAGAGCAGGCTAAACAACTAGGAACCTGGCTAAGCCCAGACACAGCTCAACTCTGGAGGATGCAGAGCTCCAGCTCCAGAGCACACTCGAGGTGTTAGCGGAGCTTTCTTGGTCCAGGCCGTCTGGTGGAGACCACAGGCTTCTGAATAGAGAATCTGAGTGTAGTACGGGAAGGACTGAAGACCTGACTGAGGCCAGGGTTCCTTGACTGGCTGACCCCTTCCCTCCCACTGTTGTGCAGTCAGACACTGTGTTTCTGCTACACCTGGAGCAGGTGTAGCGGTCCATGCACCTGTCTGAGCAGAGTGGCCACGCCTAGCTTCATCAGTTCCTATGGCCCTTCCCTCCCGAGCTGCTCTTCTCTGTAGTTCCAGATGCTCTTGTGGGACCGCTTGGTGGGGCTCACTCTGACGCTATCAACCCACTGTGGCTTCTTTCTGGGGATCACTCTGAGAGAGGAGCAGACCTGCCTGTCCCAGTAGAGACCAGGGTTGCAAGTCAGGTTCAACTTTGTTATGAACACAGCCTGCCTATGTAGTCTAGTGTCCATCCCTAAAGGCAGTTCTCCCTGGGCGTCTTCTATGCCTTCTTTCCTTCAAGGCTCAGTCACCCACTGCACTAGGAATAGGCGTCCAGACCTTAGTGGTCCCTGCTCCATAATTGCTGCAGCTGCCTGCCTCCTATGATCACATGGGTCAGTTCTCAGATGTCACAGTGTTAGTTCTTCTAGTTGTCTACCCTGAAGCCACCTGCTTTCCTTCAGCTTCATGATTCAGATAGGATTATCTAGGTCTGCTTGTTTCCCCATAAACCCTTTCTAGGTCTCAGAGTGGAAGGCAAACAATCAAATCCATCATTTTAACCAATGGAGGTTAAAGGGCCTGGTAGTATAGATCTGTAATGAGAAGCTGAGGCAGGAGGATCTAAAATTCTAGAGGGAGTTATCTCAAAATAAAGAACAATAGAAAAACAGGCTGGGGATGTGGCTCCGTTGTAGCCCCACAAATAGGGCGCTCACCTAACATTAGGACAACTCCGAGTGCAATTCTTAGTCACAGGACAAAGAAAGTGGGCGCTAGGTGGTTTGGGGTTAAATATTGAACATCAATTATGGTCTAATTCAAGAACATTGTCCCCCAAACTCATAGCTATCAATCACTCCCAGTTTACCTTCTCCATACTCTACCCCTGGGAACCCCAAATCTATGGATTTGCTTGCTCAGGAGACTTTATGTAAATACAATAACATTATACATAGAGGTACTGTTTGAGACAGTCTCCCAGGTAGCCCAGGCTAGCCTCAAACTCACCATATAAGCTAAGGATGACCTTGAACTGCCGATGCTCCTGCCTCCATTTCCTGAGCATTAGTGTACCACCACACCTACTTACTGTGTGCTGAGCTTGGGGTTAAGCTCAGGGCCTTGTGCATACTAGGTAAACACTCTGCCAACTGAGCTACATCCCCAGCCCCAAGGAAGGGTTCATTTTCACAAGAGGTCGGAAAAGTCAGAAAG